>NC_028453.1:7728699-7804292 GCF_000263155.2 Setaria italica | reverse complement strand
CACACATTGAATTGCCGGTCTACGGGCACCCGGGTTGTGATTTATTATTTCTGTTTCCATTTGAACTTGAGTCATTTGAACAAGTGTGCTATGATGATTCATTTATTCTGTTTCATTCTAACCTGAGGCATTGGGCATTATGCAATGATGTTTTGTTATGTTTACTTAGATGAGGCATTGGGCATGATGCAATGATGTTTTGTTATGTTTACTTAGATGAGGCTTTGGGCATTATGCAATGATGTTTTCTGGTTCTGTTCATTATTGCTTGAGGCAATGGGCAATATGCAATGATGTTTTATTAGGAGATGGTACAAGAGAATGGTCACTTTGACCTAGTGGAGGAACTTGAGGGTGCAGAGGCTGCTACCCAGGCTGCTATCCAGCCTACTGCTGGCTAGGCTACCGCTGGTGCTGGTGGCCTAGCTGCTGGTGCCGCTGGTAGCTAGGTTGGTGCCTAGGTTGGTGCTGGTGCTGGGCAGCAGCCCAGGCCTGCAATGAGATGGACCAATGTCATGTCTGCATTTGTGCTTCACCGCTTCTGCCAGCTGATCCGTACTGGTGTGAGAACTGACAAGGGGTTTAAGGAAGTGCACTTGAACCAAGTTGCCAAGTCTATGAATGAGTTCTCAGGCAATGAGGTGACAGGCACCTAGGTGTACAATCATTTGAGGAAGTGGAGGCAGAGGTGGATCAGGGTGATCAAGCTAAGAGAACTGAGTGGTGCTTTGTGGGATGAGGATAACTTCATGATTACTTTGGAGGATGAGCACTACAAGGGGCATATCAAGGTTTATATCCTTTCATCTTCACTTTTATTGCTTTCATAATTTCATGATGACAACATATGCTAACCATTCCTTTGTTTGGATTTCAGGCATACCCAAGGATGCTGAGTTATTGAACAAGCCTATAGAAAACTACCAGCAGATGCAGATCATCTTTGGGAATGGACTGGCTACAGGGAAGTTTGCCATGGGCTCTAGTGAACCTTTGGGCTCCCCTTCTGACTTTGTTGTATCTAAGGCAGAGCCCATGAAGGTTGATGATGTGACAAAGGTGCTTGGAGAGGCAGGCAAGAGTCAGGATGGTGGTGTTGCTGGGTCTGATACAACCAACAAGAGGAAGAGGTCCATGCTTAGTGAGGGGGATATTTTGGTCATGACTAGGATGACTGATGCAGTCAACAATATTGCCAATGCCATTCTGCAGACCAAGGTTGAGGATGTGCACCCTGATCTCTATAATGCTCTCATGTTCATGCATGGATTCATTGATGAAGTACTCATGGCTGCTTATGAGCACCTGCTTGCCAACAAGGCTTATGGTATTGCATTTGTGAAGATGAATGCTTCTCACCGAATGTTGTGGTTGAGGACCTTCTTGGCCAAGCACTCCTACGTGCAGTGAGCCTCCTGATCATGCAATGGGCTACTTTTGTGCAGTGACCATTCTTTTGTGCAGTGACTGCTGATCAGATGGTGGCTTTTTTTTTGCAGTGAGTCTCCTAATCTGCTAGTGCATTCTTTTCAGCAGTGAGCCTTCTCCTAGTTGCCTCTCCTGAGCAGTTGATCTATTGATACCTTCTGCTAGACTATTTGGATTTGTAACTCAATTATGAGTTACCTAATGTGATGAAAATCTGATGATGTGGTTGTTCTAAGCATATGCCCATTGCCAGATGATTTATGACTACTCTATATTTCTGTCATTTTGCTTGTTGCTTTCATCTCATTCCTGTTCTGAGCATATGCCCATTGCCAATGATTTCTATCAACCTGTGCTACTTTTGCTTCCTGATTACATCTCAAATTGGTTACAATTTCTGAGCTTACATGTCCATTGCCAATGATGCTTGTGATTAGGTGGTTATCTTATTATGGTCATATGTGATAATCCTATCCTAAGCATATGCCCATTGCCCATGATTTTTGTTAACCTGTGCTCCTTTTGCTTGCTGATTATATCTCAAATTGGTTACATTTTCACATGTCCATTTCTACTGATGGTTTAAGTTCACCATTTGTCAACTCCTTTTTTTGGGCAATGATACTTTCTTTTCCCTCTTTACTCCCCAGAAACGTTCTGGTATGTCCAGAGGAGCGTACTACAAGTACAAGACAAAAGAAGAAGCCATGAAAGCATTTTATGGTGCAAAATTTCAAACTAAAGAGATACCTGCTACAGCTCAACCTAAGATCAAGAAGGCTTCATGGAATTTTAAAGATGTCATGATGTTATTAGAGGCTTCAGTTATCTTAGTTCAAGCTATAATAATTGTAGTTTTAGTTTCAAAGTGTATGTAATGTTACATTTGTCACAAACTGTGATTTCATCCAATGAACTAGCTGGTGGTAACTCCACCCATTAAATGCAAGAGGTGACTGTAACATGGTGCATTCGACCAACCAAACGAACTCAACTTGCATCTCATATTTGAATTATGTGTCCATATGTGCAACCAATCACTGTCTCCTCGTAGCTTGGCTCGACTGCAGCAAGCAACCAAACATGGGGAATTTGTACCCGCAGGGCCTGGCTCCGGCCAGCTTGGTTCCTTGATGCGAGCTAGGCTCGCTGGGGAAGGTGGATGCAGTGGATCGCAATTCGCAACAGCATGTTTTGGGTTTTAGGCTTTCAGCCTATGATCAGGATGCAGATAAAACGGTTCAAGTTGAACACACGAGGTTCTATTAAGTTCCTCGTGAGGATTGGGGGGCACCATTTGGATTCTGCCTATGCTACCATGGTTAGAGAGTTCTGAATCAGTTGGGAAGTGGGATGTAGTTCTCGTGGGGTTCAGATTTTGGACAGACGTGTAGCTCTTGTCCTTAGCAATCATGAACACAAGATTGCAGATCGAGCAATGAAAAAATTGTTAGTGAGATACTGAAATACAAGGTCCAAAGATAGCAAAGTTCTAATACGGTTTCAGATTCTTGATCAAGAAGTGGGATCAAAAGCCGAGCGCGATTCTTGGTCTCAAGCAACAAAGCTGTGTGTAATGGTTGCTCCACTTACAACCACAGTGCACTACTACTCTACTTGACGGCAACACACTGCGGGCTGCGGCCAAGCCGCCCCACCAAATGATTTTTCATCCTTGTGATCTTTGTAACAATCCCTTCCAACAATCTCATACGCATCAGAGGTTGTTGTATAAATAGAATCACAAGGGAGAGGAAATGCAGAAACCAACTAGTGACAGAAGTAAATCCTGAAAATTACTCATAATCGATAATCCAATAAACAACACACACAATAGGAGTATGTTAACTAAACTACATCATCTTCATGTTACAAGTATCCAACAACAAATGTTAAATTCTCTGTGCTCGTCTGCTTGATCAATAGAGCTAACAGGCTGCGTAGGATTGGTTGGGCATGGTGAAGAAGAAGGAATATGCCGGCTCCATGCAGCCGCATTGCATAGCCGGAGCAGATGGTGTCACAAGATTGACGCCATTGTACGGCGGTGCCGTCTGGCAGAGTAAGCTTGAGCCCGTAGCATCGGAATCAAGATATGCTCCCGGATCCATCAATCCTGGCAAGACGCAAGGGTGAGTTGAGGGCGAGTGGCCAAGGGAACGAATGAACTCATTGATGTCAAAGTTGTCCAACAAGCCCAAATCCCATGACGTGTCAGTGGTGATGTCGGCGGTGAGGTCCTGATTCACCATAATCGTCACCGGCGCCGCGTGCTGGTCTGCGTCAGCGATCCAATTGTCATTGGCGTGGCCCATGTCCACCATCACCATGGAAGAAGAACAGTTGGGCTGCGACGTTGCCATGTTTAGCGAAGCGTCCGCTGCCACACGCCGCCGGGCCGCGGCTGGAGCTGCTTCATCGACAGCGGAGTCTGCTGCTTCTCCCCTCTTCCTCTTCTTAACGTGGTCGCTAAACCATATGCAGTACAGCCTCAGCTGCGACCCGGCCAGGTGGTCCGAGGCGGTGATCGCATACTCGTGCCTCACCCACCCCGTGCTGCCCTTCTCGCCGCCTTCCTGGAAGTGGAAGCTTAGCTCCTTCTTCCTTCATGCCACCTTCGCGCTGGAGTCGCTGTGGCCTGAGACACGCAGCTTCTCGCCATCGACACACGTCCTCTCCCCATTCCAGAACCTACCGCCCGCGCAGGTCCGCTTCTGCCATGAGCCCTTGCTGCTCTTCGCCTGCCCCGGCGTGAAGAAGAAGGCATCATCCTTGCACCCGTTGTGCTCGAGGAGCTCCCACGGCGGCGCGCTCAGCGGGTTGTCGTCGAGGATGGGGCCATCCAGCGGTAGTGGCTGGCCTAGGACGCGAGGGAGGAGCTAATGCGTGACGACGTCGCCATCCTCGGGCGCGAAGAGGAAGCCCGGCGGGAGGCCGAGCGCGCGCGGCACCTCCATGGCGCCGCTCTGCCTCCTCCCGTAGCTGTTGCGCCTGATGTGGTACAATCTCAGCGGTGACCGCGCCAGATCCTTCGGGGCGGTGACCACGTACTCGTGCATCACCCATCCCGTGCTTCCCTTCCCGCCGCCGCCGCCGCCGTGGAAGTTGAGTGCTTTCTTCCGCCACGCGGCCTCCCTGCCGCCACCACCGGGGATGCGCAACTTGTCACCTTTCGCACACGTCTTCTGCCCCTCCCACCAGCCGCCGCCTGCGCAGGTTCGCTTCTGCCGCGCGCCCTTCCCGCACCTCGCCTGCCCCTCCGCGAGGAAGAAAGCTTCCTCCTTGCACCCATTCCGCTTGAGGAGCTCCCACGGCAGAGCGCTCAGCGGGTCATCCTCAAGGATGAGGTCATCGATCCGAAGCAGCCAGCCTAGGATGCGAGGGAGCAGGTAGTAGTCCACGGCCACCTCGTCCTCGGGAGCAAACACGAAGCCTACCAGGAGATCGGCCATGCGCAGAGCCGCCTCTATGCACCGCTCTTTAGGGCTCAAGCGCCCCTGGAGGATTGGGAGGAGGAGAAGAAGAGAACTGCGCGTATGGGCGGCGCGTGCCTTCGCCCATATTTATTGGGCCATGAGGATTGCGGATCGGGGGCTACGCGCGTGGTCGGACAGAGCGGGCGGTTGTGCTTTTCTGGTCAGAATCGGATTCACTTGAAAATGCTCATGGAAACATTTCGCATACTCATGGAAACGTTTCACAGCTTTTCTGTTCGGAATCGGATTCACTTGTGCAGTATATTGAAGTATTTACAACTGAAGTTACAGCTGTATAAAACACTGTTAATGTTGTGTGGCAGTTATGTGGAGCTTACGGAACATTTTCAATCTAATTTTTTTACCAAAACACAATATTCATGGAAAGATTCATACACACTAGAAGTAACTTCAAGAAACTAGGTCCACCAAAATTTATTTGTCATGGAACTGAGACTGAGATCATCACATAAAGATTTCGTCAGATCAAAGCAAGATTTCCCGAGCTGGAGCTTTGATCAGTATCTCTGTTCCTGGTAGTAACTTTTCTTTCCACCCCTGATTTTTTGTTCCATAACTTCTCTTTATTGTACTGAAAAGTTTTGATTTGGACCTCCAAGGTATCTCCTTTTAAGGGCCCTTTAGTAGGGCTTCCCAAGTGATTTTTGGTGAAGCCCTACCAAAACGCTATCTCCAAATCAGCTCCACCATGGAAGCTCCTGCAAATACATTGACTGGTGGTGGAGGAGGGAGCCAGAGCTGAAAAACATTGGCTTCCTGCAGCTCCATCCTGCCCGCGGGGGCAAAGTGCCTCCTTTGCCCACAGCGCCCCCCCAGGCAACATCGACGTAGGCGAGTGGCGGACGGACGCAGAGAGGTGGCGTGGGCGAGGTGGCTGGCGTGCGTAGGCAAGCGGCCAGCGGCACGCAGTGATGACGCGAGCACATTGACGTCATGGGTGAGGAAAGGGTGCAGGTGATAGCGGCGCTGGCCTGGAGGGCGACGGGGCATGGATGACGGCAGCGGCGTGGGCCTAGAGGGTGACGGCAGCGATGCGAGCCTGGAGGGCGGCGGCGCGGGGATGGAGGTGGAGGGATACGGGAAAAGAAGGCCACGGGTGAATGGATAAGAAAGAGAGAGGAAGGGAAGGAAAGGGGAAAAAATAGGAAGAGATGAGAAAAGGAGAAAGGAAAAAGAGAAAAGGGAGAGAAGGGGAAACAAAGAGAGGAGAAAAAATAGGAAGAAAATAGAAAACTGAAAAATAAAAACAAAAAAAGATAAGGGTATTATAGACATTTCACTTTTTTTATCCATGTTACACCTATATGAGAAGTCGTTTTACCAATTGTTTTTCTAACCAGACAAGTCGGAGTCAAAAAAAAGTTGCTCCATCAAAAAAGCTACAGCCGCAGCCGTTTTAGCTACAGCCAGAGCCCTGCCAAATGAGCTCTAAACCTTCAGCTGAGATATGCACGATATCCATCACTTCCCTTCTCTGCCATTGTTACGTGTTCTTCAAGGAGCAAACGTGAAACATCTGCCAACAACGATTTACCAAGGGGTGTTTGGTTCCCGTCAGACTCCGTCACAGCTACAGTCGTGACCACCGCCACACCGTTTCCCTTAATTACATTTGTAGCAGATTTATGAGGCGCGGATTTTCTCCACCACAAGTTGTGGCGCCGCCGCACCTTGACGTGGCAGCTCATGGCCGGAGACCAAGCAGCCCTGAGACTTAGCGCTTCTGCAGTGTTTGACACCTCTCAAGCTGGCAGGCTGCTGTATATTTGTGTTAGGATTTGGTACTGTTCATAGCCCCTAAGCATACTTCTATTAAAATAGCGTAAATCGTTTATAAAAGCTTGCCGGCATTCCGTCAGGTCCGTGCTTTAAGGTCTCCAATGCTAAACTTTGCTGCTTTCACCTCCTCGCTCTTCTGTGTACTCCGCACCGCACAGAGGTTCTCATTCTCATCCGCTAAGACTTTTGGGTTAACTGCTTGCAATACTTCTTCACTACTTGGCCCTGCTGTAGATGTGCAGAGATTAGAGAAGTAACTTGCCAAATGTTATTTCAAGTTTCAACTGCTCTTCACCCTCAATCCACACGCCATCTTCTCTTGTGAGTGTTTTTCTTTTTCCTTTCTGATGCAAAGGCATGGAAAAAAAAAAAGCAGTATTCCTGTCTCCCGACTGAAGTAATTCAACATGAGCTCTCTGTCTCCAGAAGAAGTCCTCCTGGCTCCTGCTATTCTAATCTGTCCAATTTCTCACGCAGAAAATGTTCTCGAGAAATTGTATTCTGGTCAATTGTGTCAACGCCGCATAGAACAGGTTGCCGCCGACGCCGAGCCCACTGCGATGGGCCACGCTGGCGAAATGCAGGGCTCGGGCTCGGTTGCGGGGAGAAGCAGAACTGCAGAAGGTGTCCGGTGGCCGGTGGGCGAAGGGCGCGGCGTCTAGTGGTGAAGGCGGCGGCCCCGGGGCTGGCCGTAAGCCTCGCCGGCGCCGGCGCGCAACGGCATGGTTGCCACTTGCCACACAGGCAGAGCAGAGAGAAGTAGAGAACACACAGCACGGTTCGAGACTTCGGGACATAGAACGAAAAACGGGACCGGTCATCGAACCGGTGAGGCCATCAGTTCAGTGGTTACTGGTCCTGTCGAACCGTGGTTCAATATTCAATTATATAATATATACACTTCCCTCACTCACAAGCAAAACTTGGTCGAGTTGGTCACTAGGTAGCTTCGAGTCCATAGATCAGGCTGAGCCGACTTTCAGCCCAATATACAGCCCAATATACAGCATCCCTTTGTATTATTCTGGGACGTGGCCGGTTCAACAAAACCAGGACCGGTTCACTCATGCAAAAACCAGCTGGTTCACACCGGTTCAAATGCTTGGCCTATCTTTTAGGTGAACTGAACCACTAAACTCGCCGGTTCACGGATTTTCCAGTCCGACCGGTGAACCGAGTCGTTTTTTCTATGCTGGGGAGTCATTGCGTCAAATGAGCATTGTCTCACCGATGTGTGGGTCAGCCAGTAAAAACTCCCTCGAGTGCGATGGGCTAATCGCTTCCACGAGTAGGACATGCGAAATTTGGGTCACTCGTGCATTGACATGCTAGGTAGCGCGCTTGTCAGGCTCCCTTTGGTTGGCTTTGAGCTTTTAGGAAGCAAAAGTAGCTCCCAAAAGTCCAACCAAAGGACAAAGGAGGCAGCCTGACTTTGTCCAAAAGTAGCTTTCTTCATAGTAGAAATGTCACGCCAGTCCGGACTTACTTTCACTGGCTGTGGGAGGAGAAACTTCATTTTATTTATCCGCCTGCCACTCGTAAGTAGAGAATACCGGTTCGATTCCCTATCCAACCACACCGCGACGGAAAAGGAAGCTCGCGAGGTCGCTCCGCCGCCACCCTGGTCTCCTCCGCCTAGAGCTCCTATGCTGCTGTGCGAGCTCCTCCGGCGCGAGCCTCCTTCGCCGCCGCGACCTCCTCTGCCATCGCACGGGCTCCTCCGGCGCGAGCCTCCTCCACCGCCGCGAGCTCCTCTGCCGTCGCGCGGGCTCCTCCGGCATGAGCCACCTCCTCCGCCGTGAGCTCCTCCACTGCGAGCCCGCATGGATCTGCCCCGAGGAGGAGACGTCGCGCCCAGGCTGGCAAGCCCCCAGCTGCCGCTACTCCTTCGCGCCTTGGCCAGTGAGAGGAAGAAGAAGGGACTGAGAGAGAGTTGAGTGGGGAGAGCTGTAGATGGCATGTGAGGTCCGCTTAACAGTTTTCTCAAAATCCACAGCTACCCAACCAAACAGTTTTCGGCTTTCCACAGTCCACACCTCACAACAGCTTTTCTACAGCCTACAGCTACTTTTCCAAAAGCTATAGTTCAACCAAACACACCCTCAATACAACCACTGCGAGCATCACTGCGGCTCCTATATAAGTCTTTTTTCATAGGGAAATATAAATCTGACCTCCATTTTACTGTGTTATTATTAAGAGTCTGTTTTATGCTTTACGTAGAACATAGAAAATTAGAATATACCTTCTCCATTTTAATTTATGGGTCATTTTTAGTTTTTTCTAGGCTTATGTATTCATACATAATACTAGTATCTATGTATTAGAAATGAGCATTTTAAGCCCGGTGCGCAGGCCTAGCCTAAGCACAATGGGGTTTAGCCCGCCCACACTCGTTATCGGGCCGGACGTGGTCAGTGAAAACCAAGCTCGAAAACAATTCGGGCTGGTTTGAGCCCGCCTGAACAATTAATTTTAATTATTTTCTGCTAAAAGAATGGTTAGCCCGAGCTCGACCTGATAACTTGGCCCGACAACGACTATGGATGGATGTGGGTACGAAATTTCGGTTCGAAATGAATCGGATTTTTTTCAACCGGCCCGAGCCCGACCAGGCCCACAAAATGCTCAAATCTCCTATGTATGTAGAAAAGTCAAAATGGATTATCTACATTTTGTAACGAAAGGAAAGGAGTAACGTTTTTTTATCAGGGATGTGGTAATAATAAAGGAGAGAGATAATGGCATCTTTAGACCTACAAGATGGTCCTTTCTTTATATTTATGATGAGTGGTAAAATCCTAGTTTCTCAAAGCATCTCCAAGAGTGCCCAAAATCAACTGCCAAAAATCTGTTTTTGGCAATGAACAGAAAAAAGCTACTCCAACAGTTGCCCAAACCGACTCCCAAACTATTCGCGTGCCCAATCCAGACGGCGTCCGTGGCCAAATTTTCGCCGACCCGTCGCACTCCCAATCACCAAAACTGGGCGAGCAAACGCCGATTCCCGCCGAAGTTCTGCTCCTCCCGCGTTGTCCTCGTCCCGTGCGCTCCATTTTTGCTGGCTCCTCCCACAGTCCCACTACCCCCGCCCCGTCGATTCTCCTCCCGCAGGCAGCGATGACACACGCCGTGCGCTCCTCTCCGCCCCCATCTGTCGTCCACCGCAAGCGGCGACGGCGCGTGCCCTGCGGTCTGCCGGCTCTCCGCGAAGGGCGACGAGGTGCCGCTGTTCTGGAGCTGCCGGGCTTCGTGCCGCTGCAACGATCGCAGGCCAGATCCTCATGACGTCCATCTGTGCCTCCCTTTTCAATTTTCATCCTCGCCATCTGGCGATCTGGCTCATCTCCGGTACCCATACTCTATCCGTCTCATCTATCAACCTGATCCTGCTTGCTCCTCTGCTCCGTCACAAGGGATGGGGATTCACTTCCTCTTAGAGTTGAAATTCCAGTATCCAAAGTTGCATTTTTGCCCAGTGCTCTTGTTGGTTCTACCAGAAATTACCACGGAGATGTAAAATTAAGAATCAAGATTGGTGGGGCTGGATGCGATCTACTAATTTTTTAAATTGATTAGCGTTGTACCATCATGATTTGGATGGAACTCAGACTTGATATTGAAATTCTTGTGTTCGTATCGGAAACTGCTTTACTCAAACAGCATTGTAATGCAAGAAAATATAGTTTTTGTTCCCCATCAAACATGGTTGTTGCTTATTATTCCTTTGAAATAATAGAAATCACCAGCATGAAGCCTTGCATGTTCGCTTGGCCAGAATGCCGAAAACTGGGAGGGCCGCCACCAGGCTGCACAGAAGACCTAGGCTATGGCGATATTTCTTTTGCTGCCGGAGGGCACAGCGTTCGTTTTACCCGTCGTTGTGTAGCTCAGTGGAGGATGGACCCATTTTATGAATGATGTGTCAGCAATTTTAATTTTTGGAATCAATCTTTTGGGAACGGTTGGTGCGTGAGGTTTTTTTTACTCCAGATAATTTTTAGCAAAGCCCAAAAACAAGATTTTTGGCACTATATTTTTAGGCACTCTTGGAGATGCTCTCAAGACCTTAACATAACTAAAAGAGTGAAGTACATGGCCGGTCCTCTAACTTGTTAAGTCCACACTCTTAAATTGGAATCAGGTCACTAAACTTTGTTTTGGGTGCCATCACAGGTCCAAACGGGCTTTGACGTGACATGCCACCTGGGTCCAGCGCGGGAGGGCAGCTGAGTAGGCCAAGTAAATATGCGCCCCCATTCCAACTCCACGACTCTTGGTTTTCCTCGTTGCGAGGAGACGAGGCGGACGTTCTTGTGGCGCGGAGGACGGTGGAGGACGGCAGCGATCGACGGTGAGCCAAGCGACGTGGGTCAGCCAGGAGTAGAGAGGCCGTGTGGGCGCCTCCATCTGGCCTACGCGGCAGCCGCAGTAGTGGAAGATGGGGGCGAGATTTCGGCAGCCAGGCGACGCCGCACTTGTGTATGGTGAGTCAATCCGAGCCAAATTCCATTGTTTTAGGTGTTGTGGATCCATGCAATGAGCACTATTGTATCACGGTTGATGTAGAAAAGGATGGATTTTTCGTGGCTAGGGTTTCACAAGGTTCTGATTTTAGTAGAAAAGGATAGGGCTTTATTGTTCTGTTCATGATTTTGCTCCATCGAGAATCGCTGATCGGGTTTGTATGTCTGTGCTGTAGGTGTTGGTAATGAGGAGTTCTCGATTGAGGTTCATCATGGGGTTTTCTTTGTTGGGCATGGCCATCTCAGATCATATGCTATGCCTTACCAGCAGGTCAAGAAATCTTCCAGGTTCAATCAAAGGAGTTTCAGTATACAGTGGATATCATATCTAAGCACTATGATTGTAGAAGGTGGGACCTGATAGGGATTTCTTGTAACCATGCAATATCTTGTCTGAGGCATGAGAGAATCTCACTTGAAACTGTTCTGCTAAACTGCTACTCAACTGATGCATTCAAAAGAGTGTATGATTTCAACATATGGCCCTGTAGTGATAAGACCATATGGGAGAAGGTGGATGGGCTTGAAGTTCTACCTCCAGTATATGAGAAGAGGTTGGCAGACCACCAAAGTCAAGGAGAAAGCAGCCATATGAAGTGCAAGGGAAAAGTGGATCCAAGTTGTCAAAGCATGGAGTGATCATACACTGTAAGCCTTGTGGAGCACCTAATCACAACTCAGATGGATGTCAAGTTCAAGAAGGATGACATCAGCTCTGAGGATGCTAAAAGGATGGTTGCCAACTTACAAAAAGCACAACTGGATAACCAAAGGACTGATGAACCTCAATGCCATAAATCAGGTACTAAACAAATTGGTTAGCTTTACTCTTTTCTTTATTCTACTTATTCTACAATACTCTGAAAAATACAACTCATTGTGTAGGATGTTATTGATCAAGACCTTTCTGGTTCTCAGTTGTTGCCACACCTTAGTAGCACTCAGTTGAGCCAAATGATGCATGAGGTAATTCAGTTGCCATATCTTGGATTGTAAGAGTACAACTTAAGAGCATCTCTATTCCCCAACTTGTTTTCAATGCTGCAGGAACCTCAGCCTAGCATGCTCTCTCAACAACAAGGGCCATTGCCAGATCCTGATTTCATCATGAGTAACAGACCCATTGCAAGACCTGCTCCACTTACAACTTGCACCAAGAAAGGCAAAGTTGTTGCTACAAAGAAGAGGAAGGTAGCAAAGAACACTGGAGCTGCATCTAGCAAGAAGAAGAAGACTGAAGCTAGGAGTGGGAGTGCTTGATGCAAGACTGAGAAGTTGATGCATTTCTTTTGTTGATGACAGATAGAACTTCCTTTTGTTCATGATACACAGCTGTTTACTTTTTTGCAAGACGGTGGAATTTAGTCTGTCTTGTCATATATACACTTGTTTAAGGTCATGTTAGTGATGCTAAGCAGCACCAGACAATCTGTGGTGTTAAGTTATGTAATGCATGTACCGGCTATGAGCACCAAACAATCTGGATGCTAAATTGGGTAGTGCTTATCCTGGTTAATGTTCTTCATTTATCCTGGTTAGTACTTATCCAAGGCAAAAGTGTTGTTCATTCTTGTGTCTCTGAGATCAAATACAATCTGAACTTCATTGCATTTATCAGTCTAGACAGATTTTTCTGATTTTTCTTTTTATCAAACTGGGCACATTTCATACATCCATCAATCTGGAATTCATTTAAAATGGTACATCATGCGTCACCGCTGTCATTTGCAAAACAATCATTACCATATAACTGAAATGGGGGATGGGAATTAAGGGGCCCTCTGCATATTTACTAGCCTACTCAGCAATCCTCCACGCTGGACCCAAGTGGCACGCCACGTCAGCTTGCAGAACGGGTCAAAGCCCGTTTGGACCTGTGATGGCACCCAAAACAGAGTTTAGTGACATGATTCTACAATTTAAGAGTGTGGGGACCTAAATGACACACTTGACAAGTTAGAGAACTGGCCATGTACTTCACTCTAACTAAAAAATTGATTAACTAGTAGGCACTATTGGAAAACTGAGTATTGGTTCTAACCCTTAGTACCGGTTGGTTTTTGACCCGGTACTAATGTAAGCATTAGTACCGAGTATAACGGCTAATTCTTCAGGAGCCCCCGTGACCCCCACCCGGTACTAATGGGTGACCTTTAGTACCGGTCCGATCGGACACGAAATCTTTATCAAATCCAGTTAAGCGCGCTTGACATCCGCGCTCCCTCTCTCCCTCCGCCACTTCTCCCTTTCTCTCCCCTAGTCCAACTTCTCTCCTCCCTCTCTCCTTATCCCGTTAGCCCCCTCACTCCCTCCGCTGCCGACCCACTCCCTCCCCCTCCACCGGTCCCCTCTCTCCCTCCGCTGCTGCCGACCCTCTCCCTCCCTCACTCCCCGACCTCCCCTCTCCTCCCCCCTCCGCTCACCCCTCACCTTGTGCCTGAGGTGAGGAGCGGCGGCAGCGACCATCGAGGCACAGAGCGGCGGTGGCTAGCAGGCTCGGCGCGACAAGATGTAGCAGCGCGGATGGAGCGGCGGTGGCAATGAGATCCGGGGGTGGCGGCGACGACGAGATCTAGGGGCGGGGGCGGTGGTGGCGACGAGATCCGGTGCGCTCCCCCCTTCTCTCTCCCCTCTTGCCGGACCTACCGCTCTTCCGGCCACATCCTGCCGGCTGCGCCCAGCCGCCCCTCCCCCGCGACCCGCCGGCCACCCCTTATTCCCGACCGGCCGCTGCTCCTACTCGCCAGACCTCTGAGGCAGAGGTCTGGCGAGTAGGAGCGGCGGCCGGCCGGGGTCCAGCGAGTAGGAGCAGCGGTCGCCCGGGAAGAAGGAGTGGCCGGCGGGTCGCGGGGAAGGGGCAACCGGCGCCGACGAGGCACGGTGGCGGGGCAGCCAGGCGCCGACGAGGCGCGGTGGTGGGGCAGCCAGGCGCCGCCGGTGAGATGCGGGGCCGGGCGCCGTTAATTTATTTGGCTTGTTTGTTATATCGTTTGATGGTAGAAGTATGTCTGAAACATTCAAGTAGATTTGCAGTATTGTACTCTTGGGATGCATGTGAAATCGACACTAGCAGTAAAATACTAGACCATTATAGAGTTTACTATATGCTTCCACAAGTGATCTTACTGAAGAAGCAAAGGCTGAGAGATCCAAAGCTTTGGAGTGCATGACATTGGCCCTATTTTCTAAACATAATTGAGGTATGTTTCTTACTTCTCTCTCCTTTCTCCGTATCAGGTCTTGTCATTTGGTGGTGCTGCTCTGCCTGATGGATGGAGCGCTCATGTCTACTGGATGGATGAAGTGCTCCTGTATTTGAAATTATACTACTTAAGGGGTGTTTGGATCCTCGGGCTAAATTTTAGCCCCTGTCACATCGAATGTTTGGACACTAATTAGGAGTATTAAACGTAGGCTAATTACAAAATCAATTTCACAACCCCTAGGCTAAATCGCGAGACGAATCTATTAAACCTAATTAGTCCATGATTTGATAATATGGTGCTACAGTAAACATTCGCTAATGATGGATTAATTAGGCTTAATAGATTCGTCTTGCGATTTAGCCTAGGAGTTCTGCAATTAGTTTTGTAATTAGCTCATGTTTAGTCCTCCTAATTAGCATCCGAATATTCGATGTGACACGGACTAAACTTTAGCTCCAGGATCCAAACACCCCCTTATTGTTCTTTTATTTTGATGAACTACTGTCATGAAAGACTACTAGTTTGAGTCCTACTATTTTGTTATCTAGATGGTCTGCTATCAGTTTGAGTCGTGCTACCGGTTTGAGTCTTGATTCTAGTTTGAATCCTGCTGCTACCAATTTGAGTCGTTCTACCGGTTTGAGTCTTGATTCTAGTTTGAGTCCTGCTGCTACTAATTTTAAGTATTGGACAGCTATATGTATGAAATGCATGATCGATCTAATTGCGTGTGCAAGAGGCCATCTATTTTGTTTGTTTTGTCTGTATTCGTATAAGTGCTTATTGGGTGCATAACAGGATGGCATGTAAAGAGCTATTAAATTTTTTTCACCATGAAAACTACTAATATAGAATAAAGAAATAGAAGAGAAACAGAAAAGAAAAAAGATCTTTAGTACCGGTTGGTATAAACAACCGGTACTAAAGGTTCTCTTTAGTACCGGTTATTTGACCCGATACAGGGTTAGGAACTGGCAGTGAAGTTGTTGTCATGCATGTAGATCTGGACATAGTTCGAAACACGTACATCATATACTTATACGAGCTTTCAGACATACTGATTGTGGAAGTAATAAAACATTCCCAAGTTTTTTTTCTCACAATGCATACTTAGAGCAGGAATGAAAGTTCACGAACTAGCATGTAGGATTCTTGTCAATCAGTGGACGTGTTGGCAGTTTTGTTGAGCTATGGTGTTAGGAACTCTTGACAGGTTTTTCTTATGATTAGGAAGTACCAGAGATTGTTGCCAGGTTTCCGAATTTTGGAAAGGCGGATCTCGCGAATTGCTCTTAGAAATTGTCTCGAATATTCAAAATCTCTTTCCTGGTTTGCCGTTTGCCCAGTTCAGATAGAGCCACCCATCAACGAGCCGAGTTGAGCTTCATTTCCACATCTCAAATCTCAACCAGTCTAAAAAAAGAAACTCGATTTCAACAAGTCGTGTACTAGTGAAAACGCAAAACCTGCATAGATAAGGCAAGAAACGATCCTTATCTCAGCGAAACCCGTCCGATTAGCCTAATCGCCGTCCGATCCGTACGCAATCCGAAGTCCAAGCCAAACCCTGGCCAACGCCATCCGGGTATAAACGCACGCCATCCTCGTCCCCCGAAGAGATCCTCCAAACGGATGACCCTACCCAAGGACGCCGCGCCGAGTCCAACTCGGAGGGCGTCGGGTTCCGCGACCTTGATATAGCCGGGAGAGAGACCTCCCAATCCGCCACGCCACCGTACGCGGCGAATCTGCGATGCTCCTCCTCCCCGCCGCCGAGGCCCGCGACGCCGCCGCCTGCTGCCCCCTCGGCCTCCAAACCCTGATCGCCGCCGCCTCCTACTCCCCGGTGGGCGGCAACGTGGCCACCCGCACGATCGCTGCCTCGCCCCGCGCGGTGCGCTGCCTCGCCGCCGGCGGTGGCGGCGCGGCGGATGGTTGTGAGGGTAAGGAGGGGGAGGGGGAGGGGGAGGGGTGCTGGGTGTCGTACGGGTGGCGGCGCCGCCCGCGCCGGCTGCCGCCCCCGCTCCCGTCGCTCCGGCCGCTGGCGCGGGAGCGCACCGCGGACGGCCGCCTCGTGATCTCGCGGGAGGAGGCCGCGCACCGCGTCGGCGCCAGGAAGGTCGAGGACCGCCGCCTCGTGCTGGAGCTCATTGACGGCGAGCGCGACGGTGGCGCGGCGCCGCCGGCGCAGCAGCAGCGGCGGTGGTCGCATCCGTTGGTGGCCGGGCAGGAAGCCAGCAAGCAGCCGCCCGCGCCGGCGGCGGGCGAGGAGGCCGCCGCGCGGGCGCCAGCGGCGTCCCCGGTCCCGGCCGTGGCGTGCTTCGAGGGCGCGATCCGCGCGGCGTCGCTGCGCGGGATGCGGATGAGCTTGCCTAGGATGGTGCATTGAGACTTAGGAATCTCTGTCTTGCCCGCTTGCAAGCAGGACTTGCAATGCGTCTTGAGGAAAAATTTGCGGCTGTAGGAACAATTTTGTAGTCATCGGAGAGGAATTTTGCAATGCGTCTTGAGGAAAAATTTGCGGCTGTAGAACAATTTTGTAGTCATCGGAGAGGAATTTTTGTAGTCGCCGTCGTCGAATTCAGAGGTGCGATCAATACCGAGAGAGTCATAACAATGTCCATCAGTTTGATTGATGGCGGAGAATGTGTCAAGAAATTCTCTTTTTACTGGTTGGAGCTGGATTACCTCTGGCGAAGAGATATGGATAACTTGATACCTGGTGGACCGGATATGGCACGAGAAGGGTTTAAGAAACATTCGTGCGATGCAATCCACCAAACTCTTGGATCCTAAGGACAAATCCCAGAACCCAACGGCTTGGAGACGACTCATAACAACGAATTCACCAGGAATTCAGTGTTAAACTAATCCATTGAGATGAAGATGTGAAGCCCCAAAGTGCTCTCCGTTACTGCATAATCATTGCGAATCTTTGCAACTGGTATTAGGCATGGATATGGTAGTAATGAAATGCACTGATTATTGTTTTCCACTGGGTGTTGTCGGTGTAGGTTTAAAATCATCGTTGCCAATGCAAATCAGTTGGAGTAAAATGGACCTCAGTTTTACTGGCTTGGAATCAGTCATTACGTTGGGATCAGCAGTTTGGAACCAGTCACGATGATGATGATGTTAGCAGCTCATGTTTGCAGGCCTAGACGAAGCAGTGTATTCTTTTTTTTTTTGGCAGAAAGAAGCAGTGTGGTTATGGCCATGTACTTGTAGTTTGTCATTTATCAACTAGCACCACCAGGTTCTTATTAACAGTGAAGAAGTTTTTTAAGAGGCTGAACACTCAAGAAGTACTGTAGAAGCAAGCAACCTTTATTGCTAGAAGAAATTTATGGGCCGTGTAAAAATTATTGAGCCCATGTACTCACCGTCGTCGATTCGTGGACCGAAGCCCAGAGGTTTGTAGTAATTGGGCCCAGTTCTCTGAGCATCCATCATACATTCATACGCGTCTTCCCTTTTTTTTTTCGAGGACCATCCAAGTCACTCGGAAATCGGAATCAATGTTGAAAATTGTGAAAATGTTGTTGCTGTATGGATCCAGGCATCCAGGAACAGCTCGCTGCGGTCGTGTCGTCACATTTGCACAAATAAAAAGCTTGTACAGCGTGGCACCACGCTTCTGCGCGGCGTCGGCTCCGCTCAGGGCTCGAAGGGCGGCCCCCGGCGCGTCGCCCATGAACGTCGAAAGCTTTCCGGGCAGTGCAGTGCAGGGCTGGAGTGGTGGACGCAGCACGCGGCGGAAGATTCTGGCCTTGTTTAGTTGGCCAAATTGGGAGATGCCAAATTACTGTGCCAGCACTGTAGCACACTGTAGCGTTTCGTTTGTATTTGTGAATTATTGTCCAAATATTGACTAATTAGGCTCAAAAGATTCGTCTCGTAAAGTACAACAAAACTGTGCAATTAGTTTTTAATTTCGTCTACATTTAGTATTTCATGCATGTACCGCAAGTTTGATGTGATGGGGAATCTTCTTTTTGCATAGTGCCAAAGTTGGGTGTTGGGAGGTAACTAAACATGGCCTCTATTCGCCGCAGCCCGCAGGCGACAACTGTACGCGCACGTTCCACGAGGGCGTCGTCCACCAACCACCGGGGCCGGGAGCAGGGGAGGCCCCACGCCACATGCGCAGGGAAAGAGAGAGAAAGAGGCGGAGCGGACGAGCGCCACTGCCTACTGCTACCGAGCACGGCACGGCACGGCACTGGATCGCCGGGCGCATGGGCGCTAATCAGTGATCACCAGGCCAGTGAATGATTAGCCGGGTGGTGGCGTTGCTTAAAACCAATAATCCCGGCGCCGGCACGGACAAAGCCCAACAGTTCGGCCACGTTTCAGATAGCCGAGTCCAGGGGGTGACCTGGAACTCGACGACCCCCCCCCCCCCCCCAACCCCCCCCCCAGCGTCGGCGCCTGCTGGGCTGGAGGGTCGAGCCCCTGGGGGCCGGTGGGCGCTTGCTTGTGCTTCCAAGCACGGGACGGCGAATTCCATTCACCTTCACTTTTCAAAAAAAAAAGGAGGAGGAGAATTCCATTCACCTCGGCGTCCGGGCGTCAAGGAGTTGGTTCATGTCCGGTCACGCATGGCGCGGAGACGGTGGATGGGACGGCGAGGCGGCCGTTGAGGTCGGTTCGGTGGAACATCCCGTCGCGCCACCTCTACCGGCGCCGGGAGAGGGGCGGGCCTTGGGTTGTTGAGCGAGACGGCTGGTCGAATTTGCTGCTGTTATGGTTATGGACCAAAGAATCAAATTAAGATGGCCGCGCCCTCGGGCCTCGCGGTACCCGGTTGCTGTCGCCGCATCTCGCGCGCTTGCGCGGCAGCAGTTTCCCGTGGCCGTCATGCGAACAGAGTGACGGCTGGCCGGCTGCTGGGGCCTTGCCGGGCGATGAGTGCGCGCCTGCGCGGCACAGCGCGTCCATGGCAAACCCAAGCAGAGCCCGGGCGACGGGGCTCGTCAGCTGGAAAAGGGAATCAAAAAGGAGGCCGGTCCAGCTAGCTAGCTGAGCTCAGGCTAGCTTTAGCCACGGCATCACCCCGACCGTCGGTGCCACGTGCTGCTTACGTGCCCGGCGAAACAACAAACAACAAGAAGAAGAGCATCACACTTTCACACCCCTGTCGTCGTCTGATCTGTGGATGCTTTTCATCCTCTCCCCGGCTAGGCAGCTACAATCTGTTTGTCGCAACTCTGGATGTTCGAGAGCATCCAAATGCATGCTAAATTTGCGAAAATCGGGAATTAGTACGATGGATGGATGCCGGAACACGAACACCCATGATTTTCGAATTGACTGGAGCGAGCGAGCGGGCAAGTGCGCCGTCCCGATCGGCCGCCGTCCAGCTCGGACTCAGCGAATTACGCACACGCCGCACGATTGCACGAACGCATGCACTAAATACGGGCCCCGTCGAATGGGTTAGTTCTGCCTGCGAGAATGGGTTAGTTAGGGCCCGTTTGGCACGGCTTTGGCTCGTGCAAAAATAACTTTGGCTCTAGCTCATCTGGAAAAGCAGCTTTTTCTGGCTCTGGCTTATTTTGAAGGAAAATGTTTGGCAAAACGGCTTCTCCTAGCTTTTTAGATTGGAAAGAAGGTGTCAAATGTCCAAAATACCCTTATATTTTTCTATTCTCTTTTTCTTTTTTTCTCCTCATTTTCCTTTTCTTTTTCTTTCTCTTTCCTTCTCCCCTTCTTTTCTTTTCCCCTCCTCTCTCCTTATCCATCCGCTCCTCCCTCCCGACCTTATCCGCCCCGACCGCCTGGCCCTCCTCCGCCCCTCCAGCGCCACCCCGCCGGCCCCGGCTCCGTCGCCGCCAAGGCGCCGCCCCGGCACTCCTCCGCCCCTCCGCCGCCACAGCGCCACCCTGCCGGCCTCGGCTCCTTCCGCCGCCACAGCGCCGCCCCAGTCCTCCTCCGCCCCTCGGTCGCCACAGCGCCGCCTTGCCGGCCTCGGCTCCGTCCGCCGCCACGGCGCCGCCCCGGTCCTCCTCCGCCCCTCCGCCACCACGGCGCCGCCCCGGCACTCCTCCGCCCCTCCGCCACCACCGGGGACAAGGATGGAAAGTGACGAGGAGGAGCCGGAATAAGCCACTTTTTTTGGCTTCCGGTGGATGGAGAAACGTAGAGACCGCATTTTGCGGGGCTTCTACTGGCTTTCGCGGGTGAGCCGTTTTGCCTTCTCCCGTTTGGCACGGCTTCATCAAAAGCCATCCTAGAAGCCGCTCGATGAGCCGTGCCAAAGGGGCCCTTAGGGTTCGTTCGTCGTAGCTCCTCATCATCGGCGAGTGTCCTGGCCATGGCCGTAATGCGGTTGCGCCGTCGCATTCACCCAAAGAACGCCGTCGCCACCGGCCGTTGAGCCGTCCGCATCACCATCCGCATCAAAAAAAAAAAAAGCGAGCAAAAGCTTCACCGTGAATTCTCTCATCTTTCCTTCTCTTTTTATTGACTCGAAAGTCTTGTGTTAGGAGAGAAAAAAATTTAGCTAGGATTACATAAGTGCATGGCTAACAGAAGGACCATCAGCCATCAGGCCATCACGTTGTTAGTTCAGATGTTACTGTTCCTTGCTTGGAGCTACCATTTGGGAGGAGGGTTGCTAAACAAAACAACCTGACAAAGCAAGCTTAATCAACTTGCTAGGAGTCAATAATGGGGTAATCATCGTGCACATGGCCACGCCGATCAAGCAGAGCTTGGGGGGTGCAGTGTGGCCAGGGACTGCGCTGTCTTTTCGCTCGAAGGCATGGTCATGGTCCCAGCACCCTAACCTACTGATTAGGCAATCCCCGGCATAAAAGAAAAGAAAAAGGGAGGCGATCCCGAGCAGACGAAGGATCTAGCATTCTTTTCAGCCTCAGAACGAAGTGTCAGAGTGGTGTTCTACGAATCATGAAGCGTGACATGTTTCATGTACGATATAATTCTATCCTCTGGCTGTATTGTTTACCGTTTACCCAAGGCTTTTGTTACGTGAATGGCCGACGTGCACAAGCTTGTCTGGAATGGAGATTTAGTAATGCACTGTAGTCCCTAATAATTTGTATGGAATTTATATGCCAAGGATGGTGACGTGTAATGGTATCTGTTGCAATGTAGCAACGCAAAATGCATGACCCGGCTTGACGGTTTAGTTAGTGGTTTAGCACCACCGATGTGCTTGTCAAAAATGTTTTTTTTTCCTTGCAAGAATGGTTGTTGCTCCTAAAAAGGACACCATCCATCTCAAAACTAAAAAAAAAATGATAGGAAAGAACACCACAGGAAATTTAGTTAAATCACCACGACGGTTTCCTCTCGGAGAAAAAAAAAAAGTCATGTGCGCAATCATTCTCCCAACGGGTCTGTTTTTTCCTCATAAAATAATTCGGAAGTTTCCAACAGTTGGCGTTCGATCCTCTCATGGGTCACTGAATTTACAGCTATTTGGGGGTTGGCAGATACCTCTCCCACCTGTTGATTTTTTTGTCTTCCGGAAGACGATAAAAAAAAAAAACCCTCCACTCCAGCGGCCAGCCCATGCAGACTGGCACTGATCAACCACCACCCTCATCCAGCGTATCGTGCTCCCTAATAAACAAATCCTCCCCTGCTTAATCTAATCACGAAAGCTCAACAACAAAAAAGGCCACCATCTTACACAAACACCCTCAGCTTCGCTAGCATTCAATCATACACCCTTTGCCCATAAATCATCACTCCATCAGCTAGTACACGTTCTCATGGCGAGCTTGTTAGGGAATCGATACTATCCGAGGGGTTCCATTGTAAAAGTGGCACTCCATGGCTGGCTGCAAGCCAACTTGCTTCCCCACTGCCACTGTCGGCAGTCGTTGGGAAGAGGAGAGCTCACTTGCTGTATAAATGGCCGCCCTTTTACGCCGCGGAAATTAGCGAAATTAAATCGCCCAGGAAAAAAAAAGAGGAGAGAGTAACAGACGCGCTGGGCGTCGTCTGTGTATGGGCGGCTCCCTCCCCGCTGGATCTGCGGCCACGAGATAGCAGGGGCCGCGACGCCCGTGAGATTGTTCGCAAAATCTCCCTCCCCGGCGCTGCGATTCCATGAGAGGTCGGTTACTCTATCCATCTCTGGAGGAACTGGTCTGAGTTCGCCGGATTTTTCGCGGCTTCTCTGGATGTTATTTTTGTCGGTGTGAGTGTCTGGGCAGCGCGGCTGCGCCGTGGCTGGCGGGCAGTAGTAACCGCTTCAGTGCAGCGCAGCGCAGCGCAGCAGGTTTGGGTGCGGGGTTCGGTGGCTTGGCTCCGGGGGGTCGCGAGTGGTTGGTAGGGGCGGAGGCGCGTGATCTAGCTGGGTGAGTGAGGACTGAGGAGCTCGCGGGGCAATCACGGCCAAATGCCGCAATTCGTGGGAGCTGGTTTGATGGTTTTGCAATCGGGGAGTGTCCGATTCCAATTAGTAGTAGCGGCGGCTCTCGCATTCGTGTATGGTTTGATCTGGGGCGCGCATGGCTAGTCGCTTAAGCTCGATGCGAAATCTGGGGTTAATTTGGTGTGTGGCTTACTTGATTGGATCGTCTTGTGGTGGATCTGATTCCCCAATTGTTTGCTCTCGTGTTGGTTTCAGGTTGAGAGCTCGGCACTGAGGAAGCGGATAGCCTGATCTGCTAGTCTCGAGGAGTTCTGACAGCTGACAATGGCGGCGACATTGGCGTGGCGGTTCAATGGAACCAATGGCGGCAGCCATGGCGGCGCAGATCTGGTTGGTCTCCTCTCGGATTCTTGTGGTTCTGAGCTTGTCGATTGGCAGCCTGTCGCTTTCTCATGCTCATCAGCCGAAATTCTGCTTTCCTGCTGCTCGAAAGGAATTGGTTGCTTTCTATGAGGTTTTGCTGCATCCATTTTGGATTTAACCGTACGTAGTGTTACTGTAGAATATGCTTTGAAAGCGAGATCAGCGTTCAGTCCACTAGAGAAAAGTATTTCCCGCGTATCTGTGAAATATTTAAGCAGTGGGGTTTTCATGCTGTATTTTTTTAATCCAGTTAGCTAGGTGCATCAGCTTGATTGTGAGCAGTAGTTTGCAAAATCTGTCTCGAGAAACTTGGAAGCTCTCATGCCCTATGCAACCCAAGCTTCTGTTGTATGAATGATTGCAGTTAAAATGGGTTGAAGTGTTGAAAAAATCTTGGAGCTTTCTACAAATAGCAAAAGTGCTGTTTCAATTGAAAGTCATGCCATGTGTCTTAAGTATATTCTCTTGTACCTAGTTTACAATTTGAAACACACACACACATGCAATCAGTCTGATAACACATTATTTAAGTTGAGCATCCACCTATTTCATAAGGAGTTATTTCCATGATTGATACCTTTAAGATTGCACTCTCTTTTGTTGATTGAAGTGTCCATTTCCTGGAATTTAGAATGTATGTCCAGTGCTTTGCGTGATGAGATATGAACTCATGTAAATTTCAGAAGTGAGATTTGGATTCTTGCATCATGAATTCTTGATAATAACTGCTTCTGTTGCCATTAACAGGAAAGGCATGTTGACAAAGTTCAAGAATCAGAGCCACCAACTCCTATGTCAGTCATGAAAATGGGCAAGTAAGTTTTGACTCTGCTTCGCGGCGCATTGCAAATTTACATAGCTAAAAGAAAGGAATGAGACTGGAGATGTTCATCTCTAACATGGCAGTTTCACTCGTCACAAGCCTCATATTGTTTTTTTTAAAAAAAAAGTAGAGGAGGTGATTTTGACCGTAAAGTTTCTACAACTTTCTTTTCAATCATATATTCATATCATTCAATACAGCCACCATTATCTTCAAGATTGATCCAGTAGTTACTTTAATTTTCTTTTTCGACGGATATGTGGTTTCCTTCTCTTTAAAACAATTTAATTTGAGAAAGAATTGTAGGCAAGCTTGCAACACGTGCTCCAACACATCACTAAAATTTGACGCGTCTAGTAAAACTTAAGTGCTCCTGCCATTGCTTTTTCTTATTATGTTTTAGCAAAAGAGTATAAAAAATTCACTGGCATCAAAGTGCTCTTTGGTGAGAAATTTCCCAGCATGATTTTTCATGTCATAGATTGAATAATTTTATACATGTTCTTTTGTCAAAGTTTGTGATGGTTAGTTGCTCTCATTCTATAGAATGACAAGAGAATGGTGGGAGTATAGGCCTACAGTGGTCTATCAACTAGATTTTATAGGATACGATAGCCAACTAAGAATACAATTGGGAAGCACTAGAGGGCTATGCTACAACTCTATATGCAATGCAAATTTACCAGTACTAATTATAATGAAATTATTAATCTGGGGATTGCTAGTTTGCAATCTCTTGGATCGTGTTGGAATGGACATTGGGTCGTGTAAATATATATATCAGCCAATCCTTTATGAGCTTTTCTTCTGGAAAATATTTAAAGCAATACACCAATCATGCATCTTTTAGTGTCATCTTTTGTAATATACCTAAAATTGTGCTCATGCAACAGATAGGAGCTGTTTCAAATTCAGAGCCTTATGATTCTGTATTTGCAGGAACCGAGTTAATGTTGAGGATGAGGAGACGCTTTCAAGTGTTGCTCATTGTATTGAGCAGTTACGGCAGAGTTCTTCATCCACTCAAGAGAAAGAGAGCTCTTTGAAGCAGTTATTAGATCTTGTTCAAACACGTGATACTGCATTTGGAGCTGTTGGGTCACATTCACAGGCTGTTCCCATTCTTGTATCTCTTCTTAGGTCTGGACCATCCGGAGTTAAGATGCTGGCTGCCACTGTTCTTGGGTCTCTTTGCAAGGAAGAAGAATTAAGGGTGAAAGTCCTACTTGGTGGTTGCATCCCTCCATTGCTTGCTCTTCTCAGATCAAAGTCAGCTGAAAGCCAAACTGCAGCTGCCAAAACCATCTTTGCTGTTTCACAAGGTGGGATAAGGGATCATGTCGGATCAAAGATTTTCTCAACAGAAAATGTTGTTCCAGTACTATGGGAACAGCTTAAAATTAGTCTCAAGAATGAGAGTTTAGTGGATGGCCTTCTAACTGGAGCGCTGAAGAATTTATCAAAAAACACAGAGGGGTTTTGGTCAGCAACCGTGCAATGCGGCGGAGTTGATATACTTATAAAGCTGGTCAGTTCGGCAAGTACAAACACCCTCGCAAATGCTTGCTATCTTCTTGGGTCTTTGATGATGGAAGACTCTTCTGTTTGTTCTAAAGTTTTATCTGGAGAAACAACAAAGCAGCTCCTAAAGTTACTTGGTCCTGGTAATGAAACTTCCATAAGAGCTGAAGCTGCTGGGGCTCTCAAGTCCCTTTCTGCACAGAGTAAAGAGGCCAGGCGTCAGATAGCTAATTCTAATGGTATTCCTTCTCTTATAAATGCTACTATTGCTCCATCGAAAGAGTTCATGCAAGGTGAATCTGCTCAAGCACTGCAAGAAAATGCAATGTGTGCATTAGCAAATATATCTGGTGGTTTATCTTATGTAATCTCAAGCCTTGGTGAGAGTCTTGAGTCATGCTCTTCACCTGCACAGATTGCAGATACACTTGGTGCATTGGCCTCAGCCTTGATGATATATGACACAAATGCGGAATCTATCAGTGCTTCTGATCCTCTTGAAATTGAGAAAACACTGTTGAAGCAGTTCAAACCTAAGGTGCCTTTCCTCGTGCAGGAGCGCATAATTGAAGCTTTGGCTAGCTTGTATAGTAACCCGGTTCTCTGCAAGACGCTAGCAGATTCTGATGCAAAACGCTTGCTTGTTGGTTTAATAACCATGGCAGGTACTGAGGTGCAAGATGACCTCACAAAATCACTTTTTGCTCTCTGCAAGAAGGACTGTGACCTTTGGCAAGCTCTGCAAGGTCGTGAAGGTGTTCAGCTATTGATTTCTTTACTTGGTCTTTCCTCGGAACAGCAGCAGGAATGTGCTGTTGCTCTGCTTGCTCTTCTATCAAAGGAGAATGATGAGAGCAAATGGGCTATCACTGCTGCTGGTGGCATACCTCCTCTTGTTCAAATTTTAGAAACCGGATCTCCCAAAGCTAAAGAAGATTCAGCGATCATCCTTGGCAACTTGTGCAATCACAGTGAAGACATAAGAGCATGTGTTGAAAGTGCAGATGCTGTTCCTGCTTTACTATGGCTTCTGAAAAATGGAAGTGATAATGGCAAGGAGATAGCTTCTAAAACACTGAATCATCTCATCCACAAGTCAGATACAGGAACTATTAGTCAGTTATCTGCTCTCTTAACAAGTGAACAGCCTGAGTCAAAAGTTTATGTTCTGGATGCTTTGAAAAGCTTGCTCTCTGTTGCACCATTCAATGATATTCTACATGAGGGTAGTGCTGCAAATGATGCGGTTGAGACAATGATTAAAATTCTTAGCTCACCCAAGGAAGAGACTCAGGCTAAATCAGCATCTGCTCTTGCTGGTCTATTTCATTGCCGCAAAGACCTGCGAGAAACTCATATTGCAGTGAAGACACTTTGGTCAGTTATGAAGCTGCTTGATATGCAGTCTGACAAAATACTAATGGGTGCCTCATCTTGCCTTGCTGCCATTTTTCTTTCAATCAAGCAAAACAAAGAGGTTGCTGCAATTGGACGGGATGCTTTAACACCACTGGTCTCACTCACAAATTCTTCAGTTATTGAAGTAGCAGAACAAGCGACCAGAGCTTTGGCTAATCTTTTTCTTGATCAGGAATTCTCTCTCCAGGTGTCTTTTGAAGAAATTCTCTTCCGCGTAACACGTGTGCTAAAAGAGGGAACTATTGATGGAAGAACTCATGCAGCTGCAGCAATAGCTCGTCTTTTACAATGTCGAACTATTAATCAACCGCTTTCAGATACCATTAACCGTTCTGGGTGTGTTCTTGCTCTAGCTGGGCTCTTGGAAGCTGCCAATGGTGAAGCTGCTGCAACATCAGAAGTTCTTGATGCACTGGTCCTACTATCGCGATCAAAGGCATCAAGTGGGCACACCAAAGCTCCCTGGGCAGTTCTTGCGGAAAATCCCCACACGATACTTCCCCTTGTTTCATGTATAGCTGATGCTGCTCCCTCCTTACAAGATAAAGCCATAGAAGTTGTGTCAAGGCTCTGTTCCGACCAACATGATGTTGTGGGTGGTTTGGTTTCTGAAACTCCAGGTTGCATAGCATCCATCACACGGCGAGTCATTGGCTCAAACATGCTTAAAGTTAAAGTTGGTGGATGTGCTCTTCTTGTTTGTGCAGCAAAAGAGCATTGTCAGAAGCAGATAGATATTCTGAATGATTCAAGTCTCTATATTCAACTAATTCATTCTCTAATTGGTATGATCCATATGGCAAACACTCCTGCTGAGAGTGACAGCAGTGATAGCATAGCAGATATTAGAATTTCCAGACACTCCAAAGAAAGCAACAGTGATGGTGAAACTGTGTGCCGTACTGCTGTCATCTCAGGCAACATGATTCCACTATGGCTACTTGCTGTCTTTTCTCGTCATGACAGCAAAACAAGAGCAGAAATCCTAGAAGCTGGAGCAGTTGAAATGCTCACCGAGAAGATTTCACAAAATGCATTCCAATATGTGGTATGATAATGCTATTTTTTCCATTACTTTTGCAATCCTTTGCATGAATGCTAGTATCTCTTATGCTTCAATAACTTTACACAAACTATGATTATAGCTAGTAAAGTTTAGTTAGCTCCCTAGAACGGTCTTTCTGCTTTACATTGTTGGTTAATCTGGTAACACTAATATAATATAATATTTTGATGTCCTAATTTCCAAGTGATTTTGTGGAAAAAAAAGTTTTGGTTTTACAAACACATTGATGCTTATCTAGAGTAATCAAGTTATGAGAACCTAGCTAATAGGTAAAGTTAAAGTAATTATTGGTAGATTGGATTACTGCATCTGACCAAATTGGTTATAAGAATTCCAAAATAGTTTAATTTGGGTACTGTAATAAATTTGGATACTTAACTATGAAACATGGGATTGTACTTACCTACCTCTATAATTGGGGGAGTTGTTTGTGTTGTCTGTGCACAATATTTGCCAAACAGATATTATGTAGGTTGGTTCCATTCTGCTACTACTGTTCTTAATTACACTAATTTGTCTTATAAGCTGATGCATAGATAACGTGCTGGTCAATCTGATTTATTTATTCCACTCTTTCAATACTCATGATATATTCAGCACTGCAATGACATCCAAATATTCGATCGAAGTTCTGTTTGGGATTTCATTATTCATACTATAAGGCAGTGTATCTCCTTTGGTCAAACACTTCAAAATCAGACATGACCAAAAGTGATTTTAAATTGCGTGAATTGATTTCATCTTATTGGTAGGATACCATAACTACTGCTTGTTCACTTATTTGGCATTTGTACTAAGGGCATTAAAAAAAGTTTTGCATTGGGATTTCCTAGAATCATTTTTTGTATGGAATGTTCATGCTGCAAATATCTGTCAGAATTCGTATTCTTCTGCCATTTTTTGCTGACGCGCTATTTATCCTCTCACTGCACGTAGTTTGCTAAGTTTGTTTAGATTGCTGCAAGCCTGTGACTGCCCTTACATATATGTTCATGTTCTTGTCAGGGTGAAGAGGATAGCACCTCATGGGTCTGTTCGTTGCTTCTTGCATTGCTATTCCAAGAAAGAGAGATAAATCGATCAAACTCAGCATTGCACTCCATTCCTGTGCTCTCAAATTTGTTAAGATCAGATGAGCCAGCATACAGGTACTTTGCTGCACAAGCTTTGTCAAGTCTGGTCTGCAATGGTAGCAGAGGAACTCTTCTGGCTGTTGCTAATTCTGGGGCAGCCATTGGACTTGTATCTTTGCTTGGATGCGCTGATGTTGATATAGCTGATCTTTTGGAGTTATCAGAGGAATTCATGTTGGTGCCTAATCCTGATCAAATTGCATTAGAGAGGATGTTCAGAGTTGATGATATCAGGGTTGGTGCAACTTCAAGAAAATCTATTCCTCTTCTTGTGGATCTACTTAAACCCATTCCTGAAAGACCTGGCGCTCCTTTCTTGGCCTTGGGTCTTCTGACTCAATTGGCTGTTGATTGCCCTCCAAACATGCTGCTAATGGCTGAAGCTGGAATCCTAGAAGCACTTACTAAATATCTATCTCTTAGCCCACAAGATGCAACTGAAGAAGCTACAACTGAATTGCTGGGCATTCTCTTCAGTAGTGCAGAAATAAGGCACCATGAGTCAGCACCTGGTGTTGTTAATCAACTTGTGGCAGTCCTCCGTTTAGGAGCAAGAAATTCACGTTACAGTGCTGCAAAGGCATTAGAGAGCTTGTTTTGTGCCGACCATGTGAGGAACAGTGAGTCAGCTAGGCAGGCTATTCAACCGCTTGTGGAGATTCTGAGTACTGGCATGGAGAGGGAGCAGCATGCAGCTATATCAGCCCTTGTTAGGCTTCTCTGTGACAATCCCTCAAGAGCACTTGCGGTTGCAGATGTTGAGATGAATGCTGTGGATGTTCTGTGCCGTATTCTTTCTTCCGACTGTTCAGCGGAGTTGAAAGGAGATGCTGCAGAACTATGCTGTGTTCTATTTACAAATACAAGGATCCGTTCAACAATGGCGGCAGCACGTTGTGTGGAACCCCTGGTCGGTTTACTGGTTAGTGAAGCTAACCCTGCCCAGCTTTCTGTGGTTCGTGCATTGGATAGACTCCTAGATGATGAGCAGCTCGCAGAATTAGTGGCAGCACATGGAGCTGTTGTTCCTCTTGTCAGTCTTTTGTATGGCAGAAACTACATGCTTCATGAGGCGGTTGCTAGAGCTTTGGTGAAACTTGGAAAGGATAGACCAGCTTGCAAATTGGAAATGGTGAAAGCTAGTGTAATTGAGAGTATTCTTGAGATTCTCCATGATGCTCCAGATTTTCTGTGCATTGCATTGGCAGAAATGCTTCGGATTTTAACAAACAATGCTAGCATAGCAAAAGGTCCATCTGCAGCCAAAGTAGTACAGCCTCTTTTCTCTTTGCTATCTAAGGCAGACATGGGTCCTGAAGGGCAGTATAGCGCTTTGCAGGTTCTTGTGAATATTTTGGAGCATCCTGAATGCCGTGCTGATTATAACTTGACACCTCGCCAAACTATTGAGCCAGTCATTACCTTATTGAATTCATCCCCACCAGCTGTGCAACAATTATCTGCAGAACTCCTATCCCATCTTCTTTTAGAAGACCACCTCCAGAAGGATACAACAACAGAGCAGGCCATTACTCCTCTTATTCAAGTTCTTTCATCAGGTTTGCCAAATCTACAGCAGAGGGCTATAAAAGCTCTTGCCAACCTGGCAATAGCTTGGCCAAATACAATTGCAAAGGAGGGTGGTGTTTTCGAGTTGTCCAAGGTTTTGTTGCAATCTGACCCACCGTTGCCTCATGTTGTGTGGGAATCTGCAGCATCTGTCCTGTCTAGCATTTTGCAGTACAGTACTGAGTTTTTCCTTGAGGTTCCTGTTGCAGTACTAGTGCAGTTGCTCAGGTCAGGAACTGAAAGCACTGTTGTTGGTGCTTTGAATGCCCTGCTTGTATTGGAGAGTGATGATTCAACAAGCGCAGAAGCAATGGCTGAAAGTGGTGCTGTGGAAGCATTGCTAGATCTCCTAAGGAGTCATCAATGTGAGGAAACTGCTGCCAGACTCATTGAGGCATTGCTTAACAATGTAAGAATAAGGGAGGCAAAGGCTGCTAAAAATGCTATTGCACCTTTGTCCATGTACCTTCTGGATCCACAGACACAGTCTCAACAAGGAAGATTGCTTGCTGCTCTTGCTCTTGGAGATCTTTTCCAAAACGAAGGTCTTGCTCGTTCTACTGATGCTGTTGCAGCATGCCGTGCTTTGGTTAATCTTCTCGAAGATCAACCAACTGAAGAGATGAAAGTGGTAGCAATTTGTGCCTTGCAGAATCTAGTCATGTACAGTCGGGCAAATAAGAGAGCAGTTGCAGAATCTGGTGGTGTCCAGGTCCTGCTGGACCTTATCAGTTCAAGCAATCCTGACACTTCTGTTCAAGCAGCAATGTTTGTCAAACTTCTGTTCAACAATCATACCATACAAGAGTATGCAACCAGTGAAACAGTCAGAGTTATAACTGGTAAAACAACTTGTTCCTGTCATATTCATTTTGCATATTAACTTCATTATTATCTGATATGCCTGTCATAATAAAGATGTTAATATCTACATTCAGCATTAAGTTCTAGGTAATATATAGCAAATACATGAATCAAGGTCCTCATATTTGTGAAGTTCATGATTACTTTTCCAGTTCCAATCTGAGATTATGTTTTTGCAATTATGTTGCAATTGGTTGTGTTTAGTTTGGCTAAAAAGTAATCTAATTTCTTCTGGCACCCTTGAACATAATTTTTCATTATACCCAGAGTATATGTATCTAATGTGGATGTTTTGTTTGCAGCTTCTATTGAGAAGGATATATGGGCATCTGGAAGTGCAAATGAGGAGTATCTGAAAGCACTTAACGCTTTACTTAGCAACTTCCCTCGTCTAAGGGTCACTGAACCTGCTACATTATGCATTCCTCATCTTGTAACATCCCTTAAAACTGGTTCTGAGGCAACTCAAGAAGCAGCACTGGATTCACTATATCTTCTCAGGCAAGCTTGGTCAGCTTGCCCAGCTGAAGTATTCAAAGCTCAGTCAGTGGCTGCCTCTGAGGCTATTCCTCTACTTCAGTACTTGATACAGTCTGGTGCACCCCGGTTTCAAGAAAAAGCAGAACTGCTTCTTCAGTGCTTGCCCGGGACACTTACAGTTACGATAAAGCGTGGCAACAATCTAAGGCAATCGGTTGGAAATCCTAGTGCATTCTGCAAGCTTACTCTTGGAAATAATACGCCGAGGCTGACAAAGGTATTATCTCTGACAATAAATTACTTGATACAGCCTGCATTTATTTTTTCCTTGGCATGTTTCTTTAGAACTAAACTCCATTTCACCTTAAAAGGCCCCTTTTAATGATTTTTATTGAAAAAAGTTGCCCTTATTGGAAGTTGCAGTTTCACTTGTCATCAGCCCATCACGATGAAAGAAAATAGATAGTCAGATAACTCCAAAGTTTAAGTGCCTTTACGAGGTGCCTACAGCAAAGCATCTTGAACAGTAGTCTGTTTTTCCATATGACAATGTTCACCTTTAATTGACGCATCAGCCAGTTTTCTTCTAGTGAACTGACAAGCCATTTGCCTCTCAATACACCTGCCTTTGAACATTCTAGTTTTATTGAATGTAAGCATTGTTGACCTAACTTGTACGATTGCACACTCAGATTGTATCCACTGGCGCAACACCTGAATGGGATGAAGCCTTTGCATGGGCCTTTGACAGCCCTCCCAAAGGCCAGAAGCTCCATATCTCCTGCAAAAACAACAGCAAATTTGGAAAGGTATGAAAATAGTGGAGATTTGTTACATTAACTACCTTAGATTCTTTTTCTGGTCTCTGTCACTCAATCCCTCCATTTTTGTGGTTGCAGAAATCATTCGGGAAAGTTACAATCCAAATCGACCGGGTTGTCATGCTAGGCTCAGTCGCGGGCGAGTACACCCTGCTGCCCGAGAGCAAAAGCGGCCCCAATAGGAACCTGGAAATCGAGTTCCAGTGGTCAAACAAATAAGTGTATACCTACATAATTTAGGCGGTCTGTGTAAGTTAAAGATCTATAAGAGAGGTCCGGAGTGGTTTCTTGTTTTTGTCCTCTGCTAAAGGTTACCCAGTTTGTGCATCAGTGTAAATAGCGGGCAGAGAAAGTTGTCATTTGCCGTACCTTCTTTTTCAGTGAGATATAAACAGATGAGTTCCCAGATGTTTTGTACTGATTGTAACAGGATTCATTCGTTTATTTTTTTTCTTCTTACCCCGGGATTTTGTCTTTGTAAAGGGTGTACTGTAAACAGAATAAATATATGCTGTGGTTAGGTTCTGTCATACGGAATGGAGTTCTGCTGTTTATAACCAATACGTGTTCGTTCCCTTTGCCATGTTTGTTCTCGTGTGAGAATGCGGACCGATTGTCACTGAATGCTCGATTCAGTTGATCATGCTACTGTGCTCGACTCGAGTATCGAGTATCATTTCAGTATTTGTTAACTGATCCATCGCAGTAACCATAAAAATGACTCATAGGTTGGGCCGTAACAAATGGTTTGTTCGAAATATCAGTTTATTTCCAGCATGATAATCTTGCTCAGAGCCACACGCAGCACAGCGCACACTAACACCATCCTAAGCCGTGTCAGGTCGTGGGAGGTGGAGGTCGTCGCGCTAGAGGAGGCGCATGGTGAGGTGGCCCTGGCCCTGGCCCTCCCCCTCGCGCCGCCGCGTGCAGACGAGGCCGCCGCGCCCGACCGACCCTTCGCCGCGGTGCGTGATAACGAGGCGCCCGTCGCCCGTGCGCGTGCGCACCAGCGCCGGCCGCCGCCGCAGCGACGAGATCGGTGGCGGCAGCAGGCTGCGCGCGCTCTCCCTCTCCGCCCAGCGTGGCCGGACCCAGGGCGCCGCGGGCCGCCGCTGAGGCGGCGGCGCCGGCGAGGGCGGTGCTGCTGCTGCTGCGGCGGCGGCGTCGTGGTTCGCGCGGACCAGAGCCTGGAGTCCGGCGGCGAGATCGGGGTCGGCGAGGTCGACGCGGATGGAGAAAAGCAGCAGCAGCGGCATCGGCAGCATCGTCGCGCTTGGGTGGGGGAGCCGGGAGGGGGAGCTTGAGAGCTTCGTGTCAGACTGTCAGTGTGTCGCAGGCTGGCTGCTGTATCGGGGATTTCGATTGGAGTTCGCGATTGGTAGCTTTATTCTGTCGGCACGTGGGGCCCACAAGGCGGACGTCGGTTTTTGGAACGCGGAACACTAAATTTTTTTTTTTCGATCTGGGCCGGCACGGGCTGAGAGGAAGGAATTGGACGGTACGCTGGCCTATGGGCTGGCTGCAGGAAGGAACTGGGCTTAGTGGTTTTGCCTCAGAGGCTGTCCAGCCCAATGTAAATCTTTTTTTAGGTCAGCCCAATGTAAATCTTTGTCCCTCTCCCCGCTACCCAAAAAGAAAAATTATTTGAGACTCTTGATGGCCTAAGAGCAACTCCAAGGGTATCCTAAATAATTCTTTCCCAAAACTATATATTGGGAGTTCTCCTAAAAAATTTTTCCCCCAAAAACATATCAATCCACAGCAGATCGCTAATAAATAGCTCCCAATATTTCAAACACAGGCCACGTCATCGTATTGGGCCCATCGGAAGGGACCCGCGGGCGTGCGGGAATCAGGATTGGGGGAGGAACGCTAACGCTAAAATATACGCGGTGGCAGGTTATTTTTTAGCGTCGCTAAAAAATTGGGGAAGGTTTAGATGGATTGTTGGAGTCCATTTTTTCTCTCTTTTTTCCTAAAAAAAGATATTGGGGGTAAGAGCAACTCCAAGAGGCTGCTAATCTTACCCCCAATATCCTTTTTAAGGAGAAAAAGAGAAAAAATGAACTTTAATAGTTCATCCAAACCTTCCCTAATTTTTTAGCGACGCTAAAAAACGGCCTGCCACTACGTATATTTTAGCGTTGGTGTTCCTCCCCCAATCCTGATTCCCGTACACCCGCGCGTCCACCCACGCGTCCCTTTTGATGGACCCAATACGATGACGTGTCCTGTTTTGAAATATTAGGGGTAATTTATTAGCGATCTGCTGTGGATTGATATGGTTTTGAGGAAAATTTTTTTAGAAGAACTCCCAATACATAGTTTTGGGGAAGAATTTTTTAAGGTACTCTTGGAGTTGCTCTAACAGCTTGAATGCTTGATTAGCCATTGAGCTCCCCCTCATAGTTTCCTTCCTAAAAATAATGTATTTTATAATTCCTCAAAATAAAAATAAAAGGATAATTACCTAGTAAACATTTACAAAAATTAAACACTATCAAAAGGATAATGTATTTTCTAATTCCTAAAAATTATTTAAGTTTGACAAAATTTAAAGAAAAATATAATAACATTTACAATACCAAGTAAACACTATCAAAACATATTTCATGATAGATTTAATGAAATCAATTCGATATTGTAGATGTTAATGTCCTTTTTCTATAAAATTGATCAAAATTAGTTAAATTTAACCAAGCATACCGCGACTTCTCTGTAAGAGTGTACAAAAATTGAAGGAAGAAGGCAACATGTAGGGCTGGTGTCCGCTAGATGCTAGTAGTAATAGCAACCTAGGTCATATTTTGGTTTGTAGCAAACCACTTGGCTTGCCTGCTCACCATGACGCTATGGTATATGCATTTGGTTCCACTCAGATCGTGGAATGGTTGTCTCATAAACGCCGAAGCTATGGTGAGGCAGTTTCTGGGATTTTATAATGTAGCATTGGTGAATTGTAAAAATTAAAACACAGTCTAAAGTGTTTGGATCAAAAGCTGGTTTCCACGATCTAGGTGGTTTCAACCAAGACCTAGCCCAAGTACATCTTCCGATGAAGTGACTGAGATATTTTTATATCATTATTAGAAAAGACGCGCCCCGGATTCTGTTCATGTCGTACTAATCCTATTGCACTTTGGTCCTGTTTCACCACTATTGGTACTTTAGGCCGTGTTTAGTTTGGCGAATTTGGGGGTGCTAAATTACTGTTACAGCACTGTAGCACACTGTAGCGTTTCGTTTGTATTTGTGAATTATTGTCCAAATATTGACTAATTAGGCTCAAAAGATTCGTCTCGCAAAGTACAACAAAACTGTGCAATTAGTTTTTAATTTCATCTACATTTAGTACTCCATGCATGTACCGCAAGTTTGATGTGATGGGGAATCTTCTTTTTGCATAGTGTCAAAGTTGGGAGTTGGGAGTAACTAAACAGGGCCTTAGGCACTTGTCATGGAGCACAGCTGGCCAATGCGAGGAATGCATGAATGATCTGATCTCCCGGCCCCCGGAGTAGTGGAGTTCACGGTGACACCATCAGCAGGATCCAAATGGCCACCAAAAGCAGGCCGCCGACCGACGTGAGCTCACCTTTCCTTTCCGGTGGTGGCCAGGCCCAGGCCAGCTTTCTGAGCTCGTCGTCGTCGTTGTCATGCATGCTCCCTCTGGGGCTCTGGCCCCTACCTATACGATCGCCTCTTCGTGCGCGCGCTCTCACGACGCGCGTATGGCGTCGCGTCCCGCGTCTTTTAGTCGCATCATTGCGACTGCAGCCAAAGGCTTGCATGGCGTCGTGGTTACTGACGAGGCCAACATTACCCGCGCAAATGCGGGCTATCTGCTGTAGTTGCTGTGACAGCATCGGCTACTAATGGAGGCACCTCATCGTGTTTCCAAATGCTTCGACTACAATGCTGCTTTTTTAATGTAAAAAAAAACTGGACGTGGCCTCATCAGGTGGGATTATTTGAAGCATCTTTTTGAGCACTCATCAATCTCCTAATGCTTCTTCTTAACGAAAAACCACGTAGCTACTTCCTCCCCCTCTTATAGGTTGGATTGCGTTTCTTAGCACCAGCGACAGCAAAACCTGACCATACCAAGTGAAGACTAGTTTGATATTTTCGACTGCAAAAGTTGCAAGCCAATTCAGCTGTCGGAGCCGTCAACAACTTACCGGTGTCAGCAGAGGCTTCCGTAACTTGCCTGGATTCCGTAGCGCATCACAAGTTCACGACACCGCAGCCAGAAACTGACCTGACCTCAGAAAGAAAGCGACCTCCTTTTTTTTGGAGAGAGAGAGCCGGGAGCACTCTGTTCCTGTTCCTTTCGGGGCAGCTCTGTAGTCAACACCGGCCATGCTTCAGATGGGGCGGGTGGTATTTGGAGGGGAGGTGAGCCGAAATGATTGGGAATCGGAGGAAACGTCAGTTGCTTTTGGCAGCGACGGGTTTGGCGTGTTCCTCGCCAGCTCATGTCGCCTGCAACGACGCCCGGCTCGTCGTACAACTGCCTGGCTGTCGCCTGTTCTTCTTCAGCTTCACTTTGGTTTGGTGGATGCTGCAGACTGCTGTCAAGTCTGTGAATGCCGTACATAAACAGGTGGGGAAAACAGAACCAAAATGTGTTGTTGAATTCTCCAAACAACAACCTTAGTTGTTTCTTTTTGTATATGTGTTTATCACAAAGTGTTTAAAGTCAAGGTTTGGTTGCACAAAGTATAGCTTCTCAAAATCCATTTCTGAATTGTACAGTTTAAGTTGTCGCTCTCGAGTTTGGTTTTCTTTCTTCTGTCAGGACGCAATGCAAGCCTCTTGAAACTCTTCGAGTTCCTTCTCGTTGCCTTTGATTGTGCCGCCAAATTCCTCGCACTTTTTATCAAAGTCTCGCCTTCTAGAACGGGGACTCCTGGGCAGGGATTGGCATTTTGTTTCCTAATTCATTTCGGTTCCTAGCAGAAACACCCATGTTTCTGAAAATTCAGCCGAAATTTGATAAAACGGTAGCTTTCGATCAATATATATTTTCTTTTCAAACAGTAATATCGGTTATGACCGAAAAGGATGAAATCTCAAGAATTTATAAAATTTTGGCCAAAATTTTAAATATTTCTTTAGAGTCGTCATGCAATCTTACAACAAGATGCACGGACTAGGTTGCTCTTTCTTTCTTTTAGTGGGTCAAAGTTTCATGGGTCCATTAATAAAAGTATCTCACTTGTCTACTAAGGGAAAAAAAAAGCACTCACGTCGTCCTATGGGCGACTTGGGTCTCGAAACACCGCCGAGCCCCAACCATCCAAGCGTTGGTGGCCACCGCTCCGCCGGCCATGACATCCCCATCACTCTCCCAGCTAGTGGCGGCAGCCCTTCTATGTTTCTCTCCCTCCCATCTTCCCTACTCCTTCCCATCCCGTTCTTGTAAGCGAAGATGGCCGGACCATCAAATCCGTCGTGTGGTGGCCGCACCGCATGGATGGCCACTCGATCAGTGCTTGGTGGCCAAAATCGACCGACAGCAGTCAGTTGGCATCTTGACCCATCTTCTTTCGTCTTCGTTGGAGGTGTGTCTCCAATAGGCCGTATTTGAGCGCCATGGCTATCGGTCGGCCTTGGCTCCTTCGTTTCAGCCTGCGGCGCCTGTGCTTCCTTGTCCTTCGCCGAGTGATTCCTCAGCCAATGGCAGCCCTTGGTGCTTGATCTCGTCGTTCGAGGCGGGCGTCCGCCCTAGCGGCCGGCGCCTCACCTGAGGCCGTTGCTCCCCTCACCTTAGGCTTCTTTTGGTGAGTGGGGTGGTCGCGGTTCCCCTATAGCTAGCGGTCAGTGGCCTTTGCATCTCTAGTGGCTCCTAGTGGTGTCAGCTCTGCTATGCGGGGTGCCCGGCAGGCTTGGCCAGAAGGACATCACATAAGTCACCATGGCGGCTCTTGGTGTCCATCTGGGTGCTGCACACGGGTGATGTGATTGTCAACCATTGTGCCATCCTATTGGTGCAACTGGTGCACCTGATCCATGCAGCAAAAGCGCAGTGCTTGGTGCGTGGGAGATGCCTCACCTTCGCACTGTCCACCCTAATACCTATCCTCTATGGTGCCTTGGACACGGTAGATAGCTTGCTGGCGCGACGGCGACATCCGTGTGGCGAAAGCTTCGCGCTTGGTGCGTAGGAGGTGCCAAACCTTCGTGTGGTCCGCCTAGAAACTTGCCATCCTCAGCCACTTTCGTCGGTGCTCGGAGTTGGTTCTTGCATATCCTTTGCTACAGTTCTTGGATGTAGCTGACACCTCTTGTTGGCTATGTTGTGATCCAGTTACTGTCCTCTTTTGGCGCATCTACTTCATTAGCGCTCTCCTTATTGGCCGTGTCATCAAATTTAATGTCGGATCGTGCTATCCACCTCTACCGCTATTCCCCTTCGAGGTTTCTTTCCCTTGTTCGACGTTGGATGGCGGTATGCAGAGCCTAGATGTGTTGGAAAAGTTGTTGCCATCAGCTTCAAGAGAGATCGTCGTGTCCGGTGAGCTTTGGTTTCTATGCATCCTGCCATCTTTTGTCCCCGTTGTGTTGGGCGGTCTCTCATATGGAGGGTAACAGCGGTGAAGTGTGCAAGAGACAAGCCGTGACACAACTCGAAAGCCGATCACCGATCACTAGATGAGGCGGTAACTCTTGGATGGCATGATGGCTGACGGTCACGTCGGTCGTGTGCGGCACTGCCGCCGAACAACATGCTCGCCATCACACCATGACCACAACGCATCCACACTAAATGTGCGATGCATTTGTGAGCGTATGAACTATATTTCAGTAAAAAAAAATATGGTCGAACAGGAGGACATCTTCGTTAACATGATGGAAATCGCACACAGATGCCTACAGCGCTGCAACCACAACGATCCCTTTGATCGCGACCTCCGTCGCTGACAGTCGGCCCCACATTTCATCGACCTCACGCGTCACCCTCCACCGGTACCTCTGCCCGCAGAAACGATACTCGTACAAAAGTGCGACGCCACCTAACCCAAAATATTGGCGTCATCATTAATTGCAAACGGAGAGTAGCATTAATTAAATCGATAATAATAATAGAATATAACAAACGCGGCGAGCTCGGCGAGTAACCGCGCTATCCACGTCGGTAAAATTTTTTTCCACCGTCCGATCCGACTTTTACGGCGCTCGTTGGTCGGTCCAGCTGCCACGAACTTCCTCCCCCTCGCGAAACATCCAGGAGCACCGTCCCCCTCACCCTCCCGTCAAAAAAAGAAAAAACCTCCTCGCTCCTCCGCACGGCCGCCGCCCACACGCGCCTCCCTCCTCGCCATGTCGCGCCCCTCTCCCTTCTCCTGCTTGCAAATTCTCGCCCCGGCTGAATGATTGATCTAGGGGCACCTCCTCATCCGATTTGTAAGTGCTCCTCGCTCCATGATGGTTAGGGTTTTGGTGTTCGGTATTGGGGATTGTTTCTTGGTAATTTTATCTCCTGTGAAAGGATGATGTTGTGAGCGGTCCTCTTTCCCCAATTTTCTCTTTTCATCCACACTCCCATGCGGCTCCTATATGCAAGGTTCTCCCTCCATGCCGGCGTCCCTTTGCTCCTTCCCAATATGCAGATTCGGTTCCCTGGTCAATACTCTTTGTGCATATGGGGTTCCGGCGCCCCTGCTTTTGGGAAGCCCGGATTCACTGGCAGGGATCGGCGACGATGATAACCGACATGGATTGGAGTTACTTCTCTCAATTTTCCCTATCCTATCTCACATGTATTTTTTTTCGAAATGAGAAATTTGGTTGATATACAGTTCAATTCTGTGAGTATGTATTCCGTTTTGATGGAGGGTGGTTGGATACGGTGATTGCAAGTGCTCGATTTGGTGATAAGAAAGCTGATTCAGATGCGTGCTGTGGGGGGCATGGGCCTAGTGGCCGGGTTCCCTGAGAAGAATGCTGGCAAGTTCGCCGGCTCATTGCTTATTGAGGATTCAAATAATTATCCTTGGCTAATTTAATTTGATTTCCAGCTTTGAGTGCGGCAAGGATCAGTTGGACTCCCTGCTTGGCATCAGTGTTGATATGGGTGCTGGTGATTTAGGACTGGGGAACAACGTTGAAGCCTGAAGGTAAATAAATATTTGGCAGTGAGTCCGGCAAGGATCTGTATGTCTTGTATGATTGATTTAATAATTTATGTAAAGGGATTTTCGTTTGGGGACAAACTGCATGGCAGAGTGCGTAGTCGTCAGCTGCAACAGTTGCTGCCCGTGAAGCAGTCCACAAGCACCCTTGGCCTGCCTATTGTAGCATCTGGCTGGGCACGGTGCTGAGTTGCTGAAGAGGCCATAGATGACCTTCCTGGAATCAAAATACATCCAGTTTCTGCTTTCGGCTTAGCTACTATCGCAGGGGCGATCAATCATCAATGGTGCGTGGTCAGTTAACCCTGATTCCTTGGTGTTATGTTTGCTATTCACATTGAAAACATCATGTATAGATATCTGAACTGATCCAAATAAGTTGCAGTCTGATCACCTAAATTCAGAATCATGGATACATTTTTTTTATCTCTCCAGTTGAATTTGCAGGGTTCAATGCTCTGCGTTACGTTGGTATTGCCTCACAACTTATGGAATCAAGAAAGAAAGATGGTTAAGCCTCCTACATGCTGCCCTTTTTCGTGGTAGTTAGCACTACACTAGCTTTGCTTTTGAAGAGATGCATATACAATTTACTGAATATTAAGACATGCCCAGATATTAGACAATGCAGATATCTGCAAAATTTTCATCAACTATTCTGCCAACCTTGATATACATATCCCTTTTGCAGGTTGTTCTTCACCTGATAGATAGATGCCTAAAGTATCTTTTGCCTATTCTTATGCTAACTTTCTTCTTTTGTTATCAAGAAATTCAGCTAGGATGTGAAGCACATGGCTTCATATTGCAGAGTTTGGAGAAGGTCATACCAAAATTGTTTGAATATCTATTTTTTTACTCAGGTGATGCTCCGATTCTGATATATTTATGGCTTACTCATACCTTGCCTCTTTTCATGTCTGTATTCTTTGAGTTGCCTCCCTGTACCCATGCTACATACTGCACATGATGCATCTTCATTTAAGCTGCATCTGCATTATTTAAAAGAAACCAAAATACTGTTGTTTAAAATTATTGACAAAGCAAATGTTGAGGTGGCAGCAAGATATGAACCTAGCGCTAAGATAGTAAATGCAGCCCCGTTTGTACTCCGTAGTTATTCTGGTGTTTGTTGCATATTTTCTAATTGCCTAAAAGGAACTGCACTTTTTGCAGCAAGTGCTACTTTGGTATATTGAGACCACAGGGAGGAGATGAATCATTCCCATATATTCCAGTAGTTTGTTTCATAAATTTCAATTGTACCTTTATGTTAAGGAAAGGGTCAACATTTTAAGGATTTTTCTGCTGTATGATGTTTTCCATGGTGTTATGCTTACCTCTTTGCTCGAAGTGCTAACTGCATTTATTTATTTTGCCACAAATATGCTGATTTACTATTTTCATAATTAGGTGTTTGCGCACATTTGTCATAAGTTGAAGTGTTCAGGGTAAATTTTCGAAATAGCTTCCTTCCTGATCTCTGTTCCTATTCTCTTCAATGTCAATATATAATGTTTGATTAAACTTATCGTGCCATATTCAAAGTTAATTCATCTGGCACTCCATCAGAGCATGGGCCACAATTGTTTGAAACAACCTGATTGCACCAGATTAGTTGATTTTATAAAATCTATACCACTCCTAAAATTAGTACTTTAAGTACTATATATCCAAGTATTGTAGGTAATCTGAATTGTACTGCTTCTGAAATTAGTATTTTGAGTGTTATATGTATTTAGAGCGTCATCCTGTAATCTGCCTGCATGAACTCCTTTTACTTTTACAGTGAGATGCCCTGGTTATGCAATCTTTTTTTATTTATTATAAATAGAAGAATGGATGTAGCAAGTTTCAAATAGCATGGAAATTACAAAGTTTTTTCGTTCAAATTTTTACCATACTGAAAAAAAGTATTTAATAGTTTTGTTTTCCCCTGCTCTCTCTTATTTCAGGTATATTAGGTGCATGTATCAACGTGCTAGAGCCCAAACGGACTGACCTTTAGCTGGTAAGGCCATAAAGCTACTAAAGCAGAAAAGCAACAAGCACAGCCCACATCCAAACTGCCTTAATTGGTTAGCTCAGCACAACCATCACTCGCAGGTTAGAGCAGCGCATCCATCACTCACCAGTCAGGTTTCCGGCCACTAATCAAAACAGCTCAAATGCCATCGTCAGCAAGCATATCATAAGCTAAATAGGTATATGAAAATCCTATTGTAATTTACATCTCTATGTAGATCGTTAAGGATCTATGTAATTTTAATATTTTTAAAATTATATGTATTTTACTACTGTTCATTTATATCTTAGTATGTACATTTGAAAACTTTGTCTAATATGTCTACATTATTTTTTCCACGTCGACTAATATACTATATGTAGTAATCTCACTTACATTATTAGATCACTATAATTATTGGCATATATCAGGTAGCATCGAACCTCAGATCGCTGCAACTATTAGCACATCTCATGTAACATACCACAACATCGGGAGACACCGCGCGCGCGCCAAACACTAGCAAATTAATAAATTGGTCGGAATCACTTCGCTGGTGAGGGATGGTATCCATTGATTAGATTCCGATGGACGGCGCAGATCCCCCGATTCCCTCCCGTCCCCTCTCCCTCCCTCCTCTTTTAACCACCCCGAGAAGCGCCTCCCCCTTTCGCCACTCGCCTCTCCCCACTCCCTCTTCGGCTCTCCCTCCTCAAGCAAGGCCACGAGAGCGAGCCGCCGCCACCGTCGCAACCACCACAAGGGGATCCGTCCGAGGCGGTCATGTCCACGAGGAAGCGCCCCCGGAACAGCGGCTCCGCGTCCCGGAGCAGCGGCGGGTCGTCCTCGTCGCCGCCGCCGTCGCAGTCCGTGATGCGGCGGACAACGAGCCTGTCCGACCTCGGGCAGCAGCCGCCGGAGCCGACCGGGCGCGCGCCCACGCGGCCGGCTAGGGGGGAGGTGGCTGCGGCTGCGGTGGGGGCGGGGTCCGTGTGGGGCGCCGAGATGAGGCGGCACTCGGCGGGCTGCTTCCCCGTGCCGGAGGCGGCGTTCCTCAAGGCCTGTGGGCTCTGCAAGCGCGGCCTCGGCCCCGGACGCGACACCTTCATCTACATGTGCGTAAGCCTTTGCGTTATTTTTTTTTCGTTTCTCTCTGAGATTCCCGTAGGCTCTGTTTGAAAATATCCGCTGTTTCTGCTGCCCTGCGTCCTAAAGATTCTGTTACTCTGCTTCTTGTTCTTTGCCTCTTCAAGGTTGTTGCAACGCAACTAGTTTTTCGTGATCTTGGCACAGAGGAACTGATTGATCTTTGTGATTCTTGATTGCCAGATATTTTTGGATGATCTGCTTCACTTTGTTTCAGAGAAAGCATGTAGCTCTGTTCTCTTTTCTCCGAAACAGAGTATTATTGAGATAAAAATTTGATCTGACTGCCACCTGAGTTTGGAGAATATTCTGCGTGTCTATCGCGCTAGATTCCCTCTGTCTTCACTGTTCCAAATGCTTGGGGTGATGCATGATGTTTCACTTTTTTTTTTCTGTGGAAAATGATGATTCACTCATGCTCTGTTTGAACGGGGGGGGGGGGGGGGGGGGGGGGGGGGTGGACAGAATGAAACTGAAATGAACAAGTTGAGGAGAAAATAGGAGCCAGCTGCCCTTTCGGTTGCTGGAAAATCACAGATGCACTTTTGTATTAATATCTCTTGTGCCTTGCTTTCCACTTTGTGGGTGAAAGGGAATTCATTTTTCATGACAAGAAACAAGACAAGTCCTTGTTTCCCTTTCTGAGTGGTTGGGTTCCTGAGCAGGTGGCATTGCTTAGTAACCAACCTCTGCATCATGGATTCATGGGATGTGAATGGGTCTCCAACATAATACTAGCCCAACACTCAATATCTGCCTCCTGTTTTGGTAGCAAAAAAGGATTGTTAACTGATAGTTACTTAGCAAAATATCTCTCATCCGGCAGAAACTAAACAGATGCTAATAATGTTTTGTGTAATCAAACCATCATTTGGTATTAAACTTTTGTGTTTTCGCTCAGGGGTGAGGTGGCCTTCTGCAGCCAGGAGTGTAGGCAGCATCAGATGAATCTGGACGAGCTCAAGGAGAAGAAGTGCTCCACTCCGACCGGCGGCGGGGGCAGTGGCGGTGGCGGCTCAGACCCGTCCGGCAAAAGCAGCACCGTAGCGGCCGCCTAGCATGGCCAGAGAGGAAAAATGAAGTAAAATTTTGGAACCCTTGTATAGGGCCCAAATGCATTAGTCTCCATCAGCTTATGTATATCCTATATTTGTGGAGTTACTGTGTGTATATTGGTGGGAAGGGAAGGAAATGGTGTAGAGGTTGGAAATGGGCATGCTGATGTTTGCGACAGGTTTGCAATGCATCTGTGCCTGTGGGGGTGTGTCTTGAGCACAAGGGACTGCTGAATCCTGGTGCAGAATAGGACCTGGGATCTGAACCTGTTTTGTTAAATTTTCCTGAAGGAAGAACATAAGTTCTCCGAATCGTTGGCGAATCCGCTTCTCTTCAAAATTTGAAGATATTTGGCACAACTTTTCTGTTTAGAGAATGTTGAGCTAGCTAGAAAAACAAATTACCCTATAAGAGGTGTTTATCTCATTCCATCACTTCCATAGCCCCATGTGAAGAGTTGAACAAGCAAGATATTGAGCAATAAGCTACAGCATGCCTTTTGGTTATGCTGTAAGCCTAGCCGGGGCATGAGGATGCTGACATCGGCATGTGGGCCATGTTTGTTTTGATATTGACCCTCATGTATGCTGCCAAATTAGGTGGCAATTCCTTGTTGGATCAAGATCTGGGCATGAAGCAACCCATGAGGGAGGAGAATCTCACAGCTGGGTTTAATGTGGTTCGCAGTTGACAAGAGCCCCTGCCGCCCGAGATGAGATGGTTGCAGTTTTGGTTAGCTCCGAAGCACTTGGTTTAAAATACTGTCAAGGCCATAAGCTGTGGGACTGAAGATCTGAATCCTGTGACGACGCCAACTATACCTGAGATCTCTCAGGAGAAGAGATCTAGTAATTTCAGGGCATCTCCTGGCTGTGTTTCCGGAAGAGAGATGAGGAGCAGCGACAAGTGGAGGAGCATGATACAAGGCCACAACATGTTAACTGCTTTCCCCCCCATCTTTTCAGATGTCATTGTCTTGCGAATAATGGAACTGGAGAAGCTTGGTACAAAAAAGCTGGAACCAGGTGTAACACATGATGAATCTGGTCTGGCTTCACGCAGGCACACAACTTGCGACGGAGCCAGGGTTTACAATCTAAGGGGTGTTTGGGAAACACCTGTTAAAGTTTAACACCTGTCACATCGGATGTTTGGATGCTCATTAGGAGTAATTAACATAAGCTAATTACAAAACTAATTGCACAGCCGGAGTATAATTCGCGAGACGAATCTATTAAGCCTAATTAGTCCATGATTTGACAATGTGGTGCTACAGTAACCATTTGCTAATGATGGATTAATTAGGCTTAATAGATTCGTCTCGCGAATTAGCACAAGGTTCTGCAATTAGTTTTATAATTAGCTCATGTTTAGTCCTCCTAATTAGCATCCAAACATCCGATGTGACACTGTTAAAGTTTAGCACCTCGTATCCAAACAGCCCCCTAGTCTCACAAAGTCACAATGCGAGGTCCTGCACCGCACGTCCATAGTTTTTCACTATTGACAGGGACGTGCTTCGTGTGGTGTGAATCCTGAGAAACCGAGGGCGGTTTGGCAGCTCGGACGAGCGTTGGGCTAGGGTTAGCTGCTGCAACTCGACTTGTTTGCTAGTCTCTACGGGGTCACGGGCAAGACCTAAGAGATAAAAAATAACGCATAAATCAATGTTCCACATGATGGAGACTGAAAGTTACCGTTACGGTGATCCCTAGTTTTCTCTTACCTCCACGCCGCCAACGCCCACTGTCCTCCTCCACGCCGCCGGCACCCACGACCCTTGCCCCACCGCTGGAGGGCCGCGGCGGCGCGGGGCACGTGGAGGACCCCATCCCCGCCGCCGGCTGTTGCATCCTGCAGCGCTCCCCACCACCGGCCGTCTGTGTCCACAATTCCTTCCCCACCGTCGGCCATCAGCATTTGCAGCTCTTTCTCCACCGTCGACACCCACGGCCCCTCCTTCCGTTAGCGCCCGCTGTCGTCATCCACGCCGCCGGCCCCTGCGACCCCCTGCCCTACCGCTGCCTGTCGCTCTCTCTCGCTTGCTCATTTTCTCTCTCCAAATTTGAATCAGGGTGGGGATTTGGGGGGATTTAGGGTGGGTTAGAGGACGATTTGTGATTGGGAAAGTGGCGGCCCCTCCTCCCACCACGATCCTCTTCCACGCCGCCAGTGCCGGGATTGACGGAGGAATGGGGCGAAGGAAGATAGAAGAATGGAGGAGGAGGAAGAAGGTGGTAACTTCACCTTGACCCACGTGCAAGGTAGTCACGTCAAATTATCCAGCCCAGCAAACACCCTCTCCAGTCCAGTCAGCACCATGTAGTGCAGATTCAACACCTCTGCACCCCATAAACCTGACTCGTCTTGCTCCAGCCTGGCTCATGGACCCGGCTGAGGCTACACTGGCTGCCAAACACTCCGCCAGACGAGAGGAGGAAAAGGAAACGGGATCAGGAGCCGTGTCTGTGGCTCTGCGAGTCTGGGTGGGGTGGGGTGAGGGGAAGAGTCCGAGGGCCGACACCTCGGCGCGTCCACCGCCCGAACCCGCCGCGCCGTTGGCCACTATGCCCGCGCCGCGCGCACCCGGTGTTTTTTCTCCGCGGAAACCGATAGGAAGGACGCGGCGGCGAACAAATCACGTTCGGCTGGCGGGCGCACGCGCGTGCCTCGGCGACGCCGACCGGGGCGCGGCGGGGTCACCCACGGGAGGCCCCCGGGGGGACGGGGACGCGCGGGCCAACCGCTGCGGGGCGGCAACGTGGTGGCATGGCAATATGGCATCCCGATGTGGCGCGCTGCGAGCCGTGGCTCCGTGCCCCCGTCTCGGGGCGTCCGGTGCACGCGCGCGGCGCGATTCGTCTCGTCTGGTCTGCTCCGGGTGGGGGGCCGGGCCGTGACCGTGAGTGGCTCCGGGTCGCTTTTGGTCGGGCGCGGGTACGGGGCATGCGGATGCGACCGTGCCGATCGAGCAGCGGGATCACATGGCCTGTAACGACGACGGGCAGGCGGAGCTGAGGCCACAGAGGGCGCATCTGCCCCGTGCCGAGGCATCTCTGGAGGCTGGAGTGGAGGTGACCGGCAAGTGGCCAAAGCAGGCTATCTATAAAAGGGAAAAGAGTTGACGACCCGTACGGAGAACAACTAGTAGATGGTCCCTGGTCCGGTGTACCGTGCTGTACCATCCTGTTGGTTGCTCGCTCTTCAGGTACTATTAACGCATTTTAAGGTTCAACAGCCAACACGAATCTTTTTACCGGTTTAATTTTGCAATATGGTATAGTATAGCACGTATATAGGCTAAGACTAACTTCAACAATACCCTCTACACCACCTTGAACCTGTAAAATAGGGGATTCCTCCACCTGGACCGGCTGCAGCGGCATCCGGTAAAGCAGCTGCCATCTTCCAGGGGTGGCCGGACCTCCGCCAAATCTCGGAGGTGGCCGAACCTCTGCCAAACTCGTGTCCGCTGCCTCCCCGGCGCCGTCGACATCGCCCGAGTCCTCGCCACGCGATCCGCTGCCGGCTCCGTCACCCGAGCCTTCGCCGCACGATCCGCTGTCGGCGCTATCGCCCGAGCCCTCACCGCTCAATCCGCTGCGAGGCCCGTGCCTGAGTCCTCGCCGCACGATCCGCATCTGTCGCCAGCTCACGAGCCATCGTCGCGGAATCCTCTGCATCTGCGGTTGCAGCGGTGAACCTGGAGAGCGTGGGATCCACGTACCCAGCCACCTTAAGGTAAAAATTTTCCCGCACCACACTGCTCCTCAATTCGACTGTGAATCCAAATTTGTTTCATAGTGCTTTGCTGTCCTATCTTAGCTACGAGAAACTATAGTTTCATAGTGGGTTTGGCTTGAATCTATTTGGTAAATGCCTAGCAAAGGTAAAACCAAATCTTTCAAGTATATGTGCAGTCAGTTTTAATATTCTTGTAGTTTTCTGCAGAAACTACAAGAAAATTTCTGCATCATGAAAGAAGAGAACTAGTAGAACTACATATACTTGTACACCTAATGTATTCTCTATACTAATGGTTCTTTTTGATCAAGCTATAATTCCATGGAACCTTGCTATACATCCAACTAGACTGTACTTGTTATATATACACTAATTCATCCCTGCAATACTTGTTTATGTGCATATTATTTTTTTATTCAGCTGTTGTCTCACTATATATCTTGAATGCATGTTTCTTTGCAAAAATGTAGGATGGATGATTATATTAATACCCTCAACGATGCATCAGTTGGTATTATTTTTCTATTCAGCTGTTGTCTCACTATATATCTTGAATGCATATTTCTTTGCAAAAATGTAGGATGGATGATTATATTAATACCCTCAATGATGCATCAGTTGGTATTTTTGGAGAAGGTCTTGTTGATGCAGCATAGAGTGTTGGTTGTGGAGGATATTCTGATTCTTCCATGAGTGCCTCTGCTACCCCACTCCCTGGACGGTGCAAGGTGGCGGCAACTAGGAACAAGCAGACCAACTTCTCAGCATATGAAGATAATGTACTTTGCAAATCTAGGCTGAAGATCAGCTGCGATCCTGTCATCAACACCGGCTAGAGGAGGGAATCCTTTTGGGTTCGTGTGGTCAACAGATACAACTCAAAATGCAGCACCTATCTGGAGAGGACACATAAATCAATTATGAGTCGTTGGGATCACATCAAGGCCGAAGTGAGCAAATTCTCTGGATACATGGCTGAGATGATTCGCTCCAATCCTAGTGGCATGTTGGATGCAGATAAGTCTGTGGCTGCTACTGCTGATTTTGTAGCCATAGAAAAACATAATTTCACCCTCATGCACTGCTGGCAAATCTTGAAGGATGAGCCCAAATGGATGGAGCTCAAAAGAAAAATGGACACCCCTCAAAATAGTGCTTCCAGGGAAAATGTCCTCACCAGTGAACAATGCAACATTTTGGATCTTGATCCCGATGATTCCTCACCAGCTAGCTTGAGAGGAAAATGACCCATGGGGAGGGATGCAGCAAAAGCGGCTAAGAAGAAAGTTGCTGCTGCGTCATCTGAGTACGTGTCCAAGATGCATGACCTCTCGGTTCAAAAGATTGAATTATTCAAGGAATCAGAGGTTGAGCGAAAGGCCCGGCTTGATGCCCACGTATTACTGCCCACCTTGATTGAAGCACTCCAAAAGCTCTCTCAATATCCTTGCGTGCACTCTCTTGCACAGCAGCAAAACGTTCAGTCTTCCTCTCCATTGGATGCCGAACACTCTTCACAAATGCAGGCCATTTAGGGTATATACCATTCACAAGGTAGTACCCCATGTCATATGTCCGTCCATTGACAGTGAACTGAACAAGAGGTGTCTCTCCTCGGATATATGCTGAGAAAATAGGTGACCTTTGCAGTACGTTGATATCGTTGCAGCTGCCTGGAAGGCCAAAGTAGGCATGCCATATCCATAGATCATGAGTTGAGCATGGTCTCTAGGGACAAGTCGTCTCACATGTGTTGAGCGGTGGAAGGAGCTCTCTGCATCAATGGCTGCCACCATAGTGTTCATCTTTTCATCGTCGTCATCAAGAAACTCATAATTCGGCTTATCCTCTGCAATCAAGTACCGAAGCAATGTACAATCATCATTCTTCACTGTTTGGTACAGCTGCACAGATGGGCGGTGGAGATCCATGGTGCACAAGATTGACCAGATTTGTCTCCAGCGCTGAATTGACAAGCAGAGTTTAGAGTTAAGACAATGGAACATTTCATAAAGAAGAACAAATCTGAGTCAGCAACTACCTTTGTAACCTCACGCAGCAGAAGGGGCGCGTGCAATTGTAGGGAGCAGGCCAAGAATGTGGGGCGGGGGCGGCGGTGACGTGCACGTGCGGAGTGCCGCATGGAAGGCGTGGAGGCAGGGGAGGTGCGTGCGCGTGCAGATGCAAGGGAGGTGTGAGCGCGCGTAGGTGCCAAGGAGCAGCAGACGACGCGGGCGGCGGTGGCAGCGAGCGCGGCAAGGCAGAGGCCACAGTAGCGGCGGATGGAGGATGGAATAGAGGTTACTGCCGTAGGATAGAGTAATTTAAGGGGGTCAAATTTTTTACTATTGGAATATTCTTTTAGAAGATGATTTATTGGGGGTACTGTTGCGGTCAGTCTTAATAGGCACCTGTCGTCACACGGCACAATTCAATTAGATTACTTTTCATGGTATACCATGGTATGAAATTCTGATCTAGTGGTTTTTTTTTTCTTCTATTTAGTGCCCGTTGTGAACTTATCACATATTTATCTTCTACTATCTAACAACATAGCAGTGATGCTACAATTAGATTCACTGCAAAATGGTTGTCCTATTTATTTTAGGGCATTAACTTGCTTCAGCTTTGCGACCTAAATGATATTAGAGCATCTATCGCCTAGCTATGTTTTCAGAAGAACAGAGGAGAAAGCTACTTGTGGAGTGTGGAGAAGTATGGTCCAAAGCAGCGTCCTAAAAACAAAAAAAAAATATGTCTTGAAAACGTAGAGTTGGAGATACTTTAAGCTGGAACCAGGTGCACACATGATGAATCTCCAGATTCCAACCCTTGGGCTCTCTAGTTGCGTGAACAATGCTAGTCTGATGAACTAGCTTCTGGGAAAAGGATACGATCTGATGAATTAAGCTTTATTTGTTTCTCCACCATGAGCTAAGATTTTATTTTTCAGGTCCTTGATTCTGTGAAACCAACTTTGTAAGCTGTGTAAGCGAGGAAAAGCTACAATGTTGCCACGCAAAAAGGGGCTTAACCGCAAGTCCCATGAGCTCCTGAACAGCCTTACACAAATTTTCACCTTCTGATAAGAGAGACATGCATGAACCTTTGGCCTGATGTAGCGTACTCGATATTGATCAGCGACGTGGTTGAGCATTTCTTCCTGTCAGTTTTCCTCCTCGTCGTACCAAGCTATAGCTACAACCGAAGATGCACCTGGCTGGTAGATGCACCAAAGATCTTCCAAAATCGGTCTCGCTCTCACAGCGTCTCCACATCAGGTTTGGGTACCACACTCTCTGGCTCTCGCACTCACGCTCACAGTTCTCTCAGAAGACGCATTGTGCATTGAGAGCTGGCACATGGACTGTTGATAGGACCTTTGTCACTCGAGAACAGCATCAAATTCATGACACCACTGATGTGTAAGTTTTCACCTGCCTACCTTTTAAGCAATTATCAAACAAAACGACCGATTAAACAGGTAACTAAACGGGAGGCGGGCCAATCCGGGCTCGAAACGTGTGCTTGGTTGCACCATCTCCTGAACGGATCACACACCACAAAAGACTGCTGGCATGACGCTACATGAAATATATGAACCTCGCAATTCGGAACTCGATTAGATTACTGCCGCGACTGCTTACCGGCACTCACTTTGATGGGAATCATACGATCGATTAGCTTAAGGCCTGTTTGGCTCCACACCCGTCACATCGAATGTTTGGATGCTAATTAGGAGTATTAAATATAGACTAATTACAACACTAATTGTACAGATGGAGTGTAATTCGTGAGACGAATCTATTAAGCCTAATTAGTTCATGATTTGACAATGTGGTGCTACAGTAACCATTTGCTAATGATGGATTAATTAGGCTTAATAGATTCGTTACGCGAATTAGCACAGGGTTCTACAATTAATTTTATAATTAGCTCATGTTTAGTTCTCCTAATTAGCATCCGAACATCCGATATAACACTATTAAAGTTTAGCACCTCGTATCCAAATACCCCTAAGCGTATCTTTACTTCGCATTCATCATCAGCATCGCAGCTCGTGGTGGAGTGGAGTGTTTGGTTGGTGCTCCATGGCTACATGTGGCGCGCCGTGTCAACAAATCGCGTCACGACAAGTTGGCGCACGTCCTTGCGTGAATTATATAATTTTTTGCCTCCTCTCAGCCATCTAGGACGGCATGTCGACATGATTCCTATTAGCACGCATCGCTTCCTTCTTTACCATGTCTTTCTAAAATGCACTTTTGACAATTTTTTCTATTGCCATATGTCTTAAAAGCTATTGCAACTTGTACAACTGAGGGAATTGTAAAAAGATACTAGAATGTGTACTACTCCAATGTTGACAATTTTGACTAAGTCTACAAGCTTGTACAACTGTATCACACACTTCACTTAGTACTAAGAGAGTTTTCCATATGATTCCATCACCCTGGATCTTGTGCAATATGTATGATGTCTCCCCTTGGCTATATCCTATATGGTTGGTTGGTTAGTTCAAGTGCTCGGTCTGCAGATCTTTAATACCTGAAAAGACTCAACCCTAAGTCCCTAACCACCAATAGCTTTCTTTTATTTTCCAGAGAAAAGGGCACTCAAAGAGTGCATGCAAGATCCTTCTGCCCTTTCTCACAATTCAAGGGGCAGAGCATCTGAACTTACTGTTGGGCTTTTCACAAGAAATCTTTCTTAATAGCCATATGAGGCCCATGGTATCTTCCATCAAAATATTTTGCAGGATTTTGTAAGCTCCCTTTGCAATGAAAAATGTATGAATTCTATAGGATTTTCATAGGAAACAAAACCTATTTTTCTCCAGGAACATTAAAAGGATCTACGTTTGAAACATTACCTAAATCGTTTCGTGGACATCATGGGGGCCAGTTTGTATACATCAGTTAATTTTGATGTTAAGAGAGTTGTCAACTGATGGATCCACAAATATTTTATTTATTGTGGGATCACTATCATTGATAGTGATATCTGAAAATATTGTCAAGTAACTTCATAAGGGCATTTCGCAATCCAAGAGACCGTGAGAAATCTGGCAATTCTCCATGATTTTTATGCCATTAATCTTGATGTGTCAATGGAGGAATTTCTCCACATTTTTCACCTTCCTCACAGGGCTCATCGCTGTGAATATGTTTAACAGTGTGACAAAAACACATTATTTTACGCCAAATCTGGCATGTTCCCCAAGATCCAAGATGGCACGAGGGAACCAGCCTTGCATATGCACATCTCGAAAAGGAAATAATACAATTTTTTAATAACATCAATCTTTCAAGCAGCAGATTCAGTTAAAATCTAGCTGTTGCTCAACTAAACCATTTCACTAATCTGGAGGATTTTTTGGTTAGCGTGAATCATGGACATCAAGTGCTTGTTGAACTTGCAGATGTCAAAATATGATATCTAGTGAGATCAATTTGTAGCATTTTATAGCAAGCTTCGTGGTCCTAACTCCTAAGGACTAAGAAACACTCAGAACATTTAGTATAGGTGACGAACCATGCATAAAATACGCAGCCGCCCTTGATTATTTTTTTCGTGAGTTGCTAGTTATATGTGTCTCATGGGAGGGAACCAAGCGTGGTGTTAGCAATGGATTCCTTTAGATTGTGGTTGAAAAAGGTGGATCAAATTAATTAATGAGGTAACAAGCAAAAGCTGACTTGATTAACTTCATGCAAGATTAAACACTCTCTTAAGCTATGAACCATTCAATAATCATTTGTCAAGTATATATTTTCCTTTTCTTGACCATCTAGGACTACATGTCGACATGACTCCTGGAAACCCCCTGCTTCCTTTTTTCCTTGCCATTTGAGGTAGTTTCCAAATGACGCTTTTGGCTATTACTTTTTTCTATTTGCATATGTTCTTAAAAATTATTGAAATGTGATGATTAAAAAAGTATTTCCTATGGTGGATCTAATGTTATAATTTTTATGCAATAAATTTTATTGATTATACATATATTAGTGGTTAAACTTAACATTTCCCACTAAAATTATTAACACATTTCATTTGTAATGTAGTACCATTGAATAAGCTCGCGGTTGCTTTGGTTTGAGGCTGGGGGACAAGGACACTCCTCCTGGCTCCAGTCATCACCGCAAACTGAGTTATGTTTTAGCATAAACTTTCACATCTACTGGCTCCTGGTAGTTGAGAACATTGTGCAGAGTGATCTCACCCGAAAGAGAGGTTTGGTGATGTGCAAGTGGATGGAAAAAAATAAATGGAGGGTGTTGATGGAGAAAGAGTATGGTGAAACATAGCTATTGCTGAATTTTCAAAAAGAAACATTGCTATTATAAGCTCTGTGTTAGAGTTCAGTTTTTGCTTATTCGAGGTTCCCTTGCTGTAGTACTTTTGCAACTTGCAATTTTAAGACTAACTATTTCACCATGCATGTCATTCTAGTTGGGTAAAGGAATATCCCTTTGGTGATACAAGAAATAATGCCACACACTTCGTATGATGGCAATTTTCTCTTGCTCAAGTTTCAATTTACCATTTATCCTTCACCATAACCATTTTGTAAATAAGTTTTGCATAATCCAACAGGTGCACTATATGCGCATCGGTGGCATGACACATGTATGGTGGCCATATAGGTTCAAACATGCCATATGACTGAAAAATTGAAATCCCACAAAGCACATGCTAGATATAATTTTCTTAAGATTAGCATAGTGCAAGATACTTGTTCACTTTGTCACGGTTCAAGGGGTAAAGCATCTGGTTGCTGCGAAACTCTCTTCGCGATATAGCACATGATGATATTTCTTTCCCCAAAAAATGCTTATCGTTTTTGTTAAAGCCCCTTTGGTGTAGAAACTATATATGGATTTTACAGGATTTAATTTTCATAGGAAACAACCCGTTTACCACGACAATGCAGAAAGGTCTCATGGACCAGATGCAGCCTAAACTTATGTATAGAGATGCATACATGAGGGTATTGTATTTGTCTATTAATTTTAATATGTAGAGAGTTGTCACTTGATGGGTCTGAAAAGGTTGTGTATTGTGGGATCACAATCATTTGACAATGATATGTGAAAATATTGTCAAGTAATTTCAAGAGGCCATTTCACAATCCAACGCATCGTGACAAACCTGACAATGTTCTCCATGACTTATGCCATTAGTATCGATGTGACAGTGGAGGAATTTCTCCCCCATTTCTCACTGTCCTCGTAGAGCTCATCGATGCTGATGAATTTAACAGTGATATAAAAGGATGCATTTGATGCCCTAGTCTTCCATATTCCCAAGATCCGAGATGGCAAGAGGGTGCCAGCCTTGCAAATACACATCTCAAAAAGGAAACACAAGTTTTTTTTCTATGCGTGCATGTACCTTGATCTGTCATGCAAGATTCGGTCAGAATTTAGGTGTTGCTGAACTGAATTTTACAAATCTAAGGTACAGAATATTTTGGTTATCGTGGGACATGGACTTTGAGTACTTGTTAAAATCGTGCGTGTCAAAATATGATATCTAGTGATCAATTTGCAACAATTTACTGCTGGCTTTCTTGGTCTTAAGGACGAAGAAATACTCTAAACATTTGGTCTAGACTATGCACAACCATAGAATAATAAGCAGCCGGCCTTGACTATTTTTGTGTGCGTTGCTTAGTTATATGCGTCTCATGGAAGGGAACCAAGCATGGTGATAGCCAAGCTATAGATTCTGTAAGATTGGGTTTGAAAAAATATTAATCAAAATCAACAAGATCGGTGATGGGACTTCCCAAATATTTATCAAGCATACAAAGTTGTAGAGAAAATTGCGCCATAGGTTACTAATATAAACTTGTCGCATTGGTCTAGATAAGTCAATAAACTCCAAAAATGGGCATTCAGTTCACTAGACATGCTAAAGTGGGCCATCTAAAATGTCACTAAAAGAAAAGCAAGGTAAAAGAAGAAGATTTGGTAGTGCAATTGTGGCACTTAGGAGGGACTTTTGCTTTTTTTTTCCCCACTGAAATCTGATGAACTATTATGTTCACTTTCGCCTCCCTAGGTCAAAACATGCATGAGCGGGGTTGCAGTTTTCCATTGTTGTTCAACTTTGTTGCATGGGACTCCACGGATTTGGGAATGGTCCACACAACCTTTGGTTCCATATGCCCGTGAATTGAGGAAAATAACAAAAATGCAAATTAGGACTCAAACGGAGAAAATGTCCAGAACCATTTAGCTGTGCAGGAAAATGAACTTGGAAATAGAAAAAAATACATGACTGCTTATATCTAAATAACATTTGGCCTTGTAAATGATAAAACAGGGTATTACAGTTAGGATCTGAACTGTAACTCTCATCGAGAGGATGGCACTAGGAAGAGTTGGGGTAATTTTCTGGGTTTTCTTTCCACAATACCATGTCCAACCAAGGGTTGGGGATACATATTTATAGCTGGCCAAGCAGCCAACCAGCCAAGCATCAAGGCATATGCTAGTCTAAGATGCCTTTTTGATGCTGTCCTATCTAGTCTAAGATGCCTAGGACTGTCCTACCCTAAAAGTAGTCAACAAAAGTGGTGCTGCAGCAAGCATATGCTGCAGCCCCACTGTCCTCCTTCAGTCAACAAAGGACTAGCAGTATCTACAGCCCCACTGTCCTCCTCCAGTCAACAAGGAGGACAGCAGTATCTACTGTCCAGCAACCCCACAAGAAAGCCAAGACTTATCCAGCATTCTCCCCCTAAGCCTTGTGCGTCGGCTTGTGGGAACGTTGGACCATCCCGGTCCGGGAACAGAGCTCAAGGAACTTGATCCTCCCAAGGGGCTTGGTGAGTAGGTCCGCAAGCTGATCCTTGGTGTTGATGTAGCTCACCTTGATACTTCCTTCCTCCAAGCAGCCTCGGATGAAGTGGTACCTCACCCGGATGTGCTTGCTCCGCTCATGGAAAACGGGATTCTTTGCCAGGGCCAGAGCGGACTTGCTGTCCACCCTGAGCTCCACCGCTGTAGTGTCTCTGCCAAGGAGATCACCGAGCAGTCGGGCAAGCCAAAGCGCCTGAGTCGAAGCAGTGGAGGCCGCTATGTACTCGGCCTCGCAGCTGGACAGCGCCACCACCTGCTGCTTGACCGACTGCCAGCTAACGAGGCACTTGCCGAGGAAGAAGAGAATCCCGCTCGTGCTCTTGCTGGTGTCGATGTCGCCAGCGTGGTCGCTGTCGCTGTACCCGACGAAGTGTGCCGCCCCGGGACACCTCGGGTAGAAGAGACCGTGGTCGAGGGTCCCCGCCACATAGCGGACGATCCTCTTCACGGGCTGCTGGTGCTCCATCGTCGGTCGCTGCATGAACCGACTGACGTAGCCGACAGAGAATGCCAAGTCCGGTCGTGTGTGGGCGAGATAGCGAAGGCTCCCCACAAGACGCCGGTACTGCGTAGCGTCTACCTCCTCCGTCGTGCTGTTGCGGCTCAGCTTCAGCCTCTCCTCCATCGGAGTGAGAGCTGGGTTGCAGTCGGTGAGCCCGGCTAGCTCCACGACGCGCTTGGCGTAGGCGGTCTGTCGAAGCGTGATCCCAGAATCATCCTGGTGCACCTCGATCCCCAGGTAGAAGGAGAGAGGCCCCAGGTCGCTCATCTGGAAGGTGGCCTTCATTTCTTCCTTGAACGCCGCCACCTCCGCATCCTTGGTGCCGGTGATCACCAAGTCGTCGACGTAGACACCCACTAGCAGGGCATTTTCTCCATTGCCCCGCCGGTAGATGGCCGCCTCGTGCGGGCTTTGCTCGAAGCCCATCCCTTTGAGCGTGGAATCCAACTTGGCATTCCACGCCCTCGGAGCCTGCCGCAGGCCATAGAGGGCCTTGCGCAAGCGCAGCACCTTGCCCTCCTTGCCGGGGGTCGCAAAACCCGGCGGCTGGTGTACGTAGACCTCCTCCTTCAAGTCGCCGTTAAGAAACGCCGACTTAACGTCCATGTGATGAACGCGCCAGCCTTCCTGGGCGGCCAGCGCAAGGAGGAGTCGCACGGACTCCATCCGTGCCACGGGGGCGAAAGCATCGTCGAAGTCGATCCCCTCTTGCTGCACGAACCCGCGTCCCACCAAGCGAGCCTTGTGCTTGACGATGGCACCGGCTTCATCCCTCTTCAGCTTGAACACCCACTTAAGGGTGATCGCGCGGTGACCACGAGAGAGGTCAGCAAGCTCCCAGGTGCGGTTCTTCTCAACCGCGTCCATCTCAGACTGCATCGCAGCGCGCCATGCCGCGTGTCTCTCGGCCTCCGCGATAGACCGAGGTTCGCCATCGTCGCATGCAAGGTGCAACTGTGCCTCCAGGTCACGAGGCACCAGTCCCGGCACCGGCTGGTCGTCGAGGAGGTCTTCCATCGTACAGTACCGCAACTGCTCGCCGTCGTGGTACGCGTCGATGCGCTCCTCGTCATGAGAGAGCGGAGTGGCGAACTCCACCGGGCTGTGCTCGACATGAGCTGGTGTTGGAGTAGACGTGCCCGGAGGAGTGGCCGTCGGTGCTGGAGTACGTGGCGTCGCCGGCTGTGGTGGTGCCGGCGAGAAGCTCGTCGCAGCTGAAGTCGCGGCTGGAGAGTGTGGCACTGCCGGAGTAGCAGGCGTCGGAGTCGGTGGAGGTTCGGGGACCGGGGTAGGCACGCTCGACGAAGAAGAGTTGCCTACTCCCCCAGCTCCCTCGAAGTGGACGTACTCGACAGTGAAGTCGTCGTACGTCGGAGTCGAACCGTCATCCACCGCCTTGTCCCACGCCCATCCTCGCCCTTCGTCGAACACAACATCGCGCGTTGTGCGCACACGCTGTGTCTCCGGGTCGAGAATGCGGTAGGCCTTCGAGCCCTCCGCGTAACCGATGAACACTCCTGGAGTGCTCCTGTTGTCAAGCTTGCCAATGTGGCCAAGCTCCTTGGCAAACGCGAGGCAGCCGAAGACCCGCAGGTGGGACACCGCCGGCTTGCACCCATGCCAAGCCTCGTATGGCGTCCTGCCGTCGAGCGCCTTGGTGGGCGAGCGGTTGAGGATATAGACGGCCGTCACCACCGCCTCTCCCCAGAGAATAGCCGGCATCCCCCTCTGCTTGAGGAGGGCCCGAGTCATCCCCACAACCGTCTGGTTGCGCCGCTCAACGACGCCGTTCTGCTGCGGGCTGTACGGCGCGGAGTAGTGGCGCTGAATGCCCTCATCAGCGCAGTACGACGCGAACTTAGCCGCCGTGAATTCGCCGCCGTTGTCGGTGCGCAGCACGCGCAGCTTGCGGCCACACTCCGCCTCCGCAGTAGCCTGCGTGCGCCTGATGGCGGTCGCAGCCTCCCCCTTGCTGCCGAGGACCATCACCCACATGTAGCGAGAGAGGTCGTCGACGAGCAAGAAGTAGCGTCGTCCTCCGGGTGTGGCCGGTGTCACCGGGCCACACAAGTCCCCGTGCACAAGCTCGAGGCGCTCCTTGGCTCGGAAGCTCGCCTGCCGGGGAAATGGGAGCCGCCTCTGCTTTGTCAACACACAGACATCGCAGAACTGCTCCACGTGATCAAGACATGGTAGGCCTCGCACCATCTCCTTGGCACTGAGCCGCTTCAGGGCCTCGAAATGAAGGTGCCCGAAGCGCTCGTGCCACTGCCACGCCTTGTCGTCCCGACGAGCAGCAAGGCAGAAGGGTTGTGCCACCTGCACATTAAGGATGTAGAGGCGATTTGCGCCTCTGGTTACCTTGGCAAGGAGGCGACGACGGCGGTCCCAAATCCTCATGACTCCGTCATCGATCACCACGCGCGAGCCGTTCTCTTCCAGCTGTCCCAAGCTGATGATAGAGTTCCTCAGCGCGGGGATGTAGTACACTCCGGTGAGCAGCCTGTGCTCTCCAGACTCGGCGGTGAAGATGACGGAGCCGACGCCCTTGATCTCTACACCGGAGGCATCCCCAAACTTGACGGTGCCTCGGATGCTAGAGTCAAGCTCGGTGAAGAACTCTCGTCGACCGGTCATGTGCTGGGTAGCGCCGGTGTCGAGGCACCACCCCTCAGTCCTATCGTTGCTGGAGCCGTCGCCGAGGAAGGCGTGTGCCCTCGGCTCGTCAAGGTGGAGGAGAACCGCTGCGGCCGATGCCGCTGGAGTTAGCTCGATGCTTGCATGTGCCAGGAGCAGAGCTGGCTCCTCCTCCTCCGCTAGTGCGACGTGAGCCTGGCCGCGTCTTGGCTGTCGAAAGTCCTTGGCCCAATGGCCAAGCCTGCCATAGTTGCGGCACGTGTCGTCTCGTGGCGGCCTGTGCTTGCCGGCGGCACCACCCTGGGTGCCTCCTCGCGCACCGCCAGCACCACCCTGGGCGCCTCCTCACGCGCCGCCCTCGGCACCTCGTCGAGCCTTGGGCGCCTTGCGTGGCTTGCCGCGCCTGCGGCCGCCTGTCGAGGAAGAAGACTCCCCCTTCTTCCGATCACTCTGGTGAGCCTCCCACTGCTCCTGAGTGAAATGGAGCTTCCCGCCAATGATGAGAGGCCCTGAGGGAGGCTGTGACTCGTCGCTGTTGACGACCTTGAGGCGACCTATCGCCTCCTCGATCGACATCCTAGAGAGGTCCAGTAGAGACTCGATCGAGCGAGCGATCTGCTTGTACTTCTCGGGTACACAGCGGAGGAGCTTCTCGACAGCTCTCTCCTCGCCGTAGGTGTCGTCGCCGTACTGCACCATCTTCTGCAACAGAGTGTTGAGACGGAGAGCAAAGTCATCAACGTCCTCACCTGGCTTGAAGGCTAGGTTCTCCCACTCATTGCGAAGTGCCTGCAGTGTGGACTTGCGGGCTTGATCGCTGCCGATGCGTGCCGCAGCGACGGCGTCCCAAGCCTCCTTGGCAGTCCGCTTCTGGGAAAGCGAGAACTGCATCTCGGGCGGGACTGCAGCGATGAGGGCGTCCAGCGCCCGTCGATCCTCACCGTAGTCGACGTCGCCGTATCGGACTGCCTCCCACATGTGCCGCACCTGGAGCCTCACCCGCATCACCGCGGCCCACTCGACGTAGTTGGTCTTAGTGAGGGTAGGCCACCCACCACCGGGGCCGACTTCCCTGACAACAGCATGGGCCCCATGGCGACCATGACGGCGGTCCGGGGAGGGAGAGCCACGCTGCCTGTAAGGGCCGCACTCTCCGTCGACCCGGCCGCCGTGCCGCCGATCGAACTCCATCTCCGCCTCCAGCTGGGCAGCCCTCTCCCGCAATCGCTGGACTTCCAGTGCAACGTCGATGTGCGGGTCGCCCTGGAAGTCGCGGTCACCATGTCCGCTAGGAACACGGTCGTCGCGCCCCCCCCCCCCCCCCCCCCGGAGCGCTGTCGGCGCGTGCACGCCCGTCGGGGCTGCCGCCGCCGCGCCCGCGGGGGTGCTCGGCTGCCCACTGCGCCGCCCGCTCCTGCGCCGCCTCCCTTGCTTGCACGAGCTCTACGTCGGTACCGCCATCGGCAGAGGTAGCACTGCTGATGCTACCGCCACGTAGAGTCTCCAGCTCCGCTGCCGCCGCACGTGCGGCATCTGCCGCCGCCGCCGCTTCCGCTTCCGCCCTTGCTGCAGCCAGCTCCGCCGTCGCCAGCCTCGACGCCCTTGCCGCCGCCGCAGCGGTCTCCGCTGCCACTTGGGTACGCTCCTCTGCCGCAGCGAGCTCGGCCTCCTGCCGACGTTGTGCGCTCGAGGCGACCAAGTGCTGAGACTGTCCTGCGGACATAGCGCGCTACCGGAGGGCTGCGTGGGGAAGAGGCTGCTTCCGACGAGCTGCCGCTCGTCTGCGTAGAGGGAGAGGAGTGAGCAGGGACAGCCGGTGCTTCTGCTACCGGCTGGGGACGAAAGGTGGCTGGGGAGGGTTGTGAGCAGGAGATGTTCAGGCTACAGGATAGTACGGTATGTTGTTAGGATCTGAACTGTAACTCTCATCGAGAGGATGGCACTAGGAAGAGTTGGGGCAATTTTCTGGGTTTTTCTTTCCACAATACCATGTCCAACCAAGGGTTGGGGATACATATTTATAGCTGGCCAAGCAGCCAACCAGCCAAGCATCAAGGCATATGCTAGTCTAAGATGCCTTTTTGATGCTGTCCTATCTAGTCTAAGATGCCTAGGACTGTCCTACCCTAAAAGTAGTCAACAAAAGTGGTGCTGCAGCAAGCATATGCTGCAGCCCCATTGTCCTCCTTCAGTCAACAAAGGACTAGCAGTATCTACAGCCCCAGTGTCCTCCTCCAGTCAACAAGAGGACAGCAGTACCTACTGTCCAGCAACCCCACAAGAAAGCTAAGACTTATCCAGCAATTACTTTATTTAAAACGCATCACAGGAAGCAGAACACTTCCTAAAAGAGTAGCTATGCATATTTCATATGGTAAGTTAAGATGGATGTACTAGTTAGTGCAGACGTGGAACACACACAGTTCACAAATGCCGCACTTTAATATGTATGGCCATTCTTCTCCTGTGGACACTTCTTACATCCAAGGAGGACATACAGATATGTTACTGGGAAATTAAAGTCACATGGCAGCCTTCTTGTTGCAATGCAGCCTTCATGTTGCACTCTGAATTTTATTTCGAGTTGCACTAAAACAGTTGGGACCATGAATTGGTTAGCTATACATGAGATGTGAACTCATATATATTGTTTGAGAAGATCAGCCATTTAGGGGATAAACTTTTTGTTATTAAACAAGCATCTGTTCTTCCTTCCTTAGAAAGGATTCAGAAAGTTTCTGAATTTTTCCACTCCACATTAAACTCCAGATTGCACACTTTAATTGTTTAGTAGCTTCCAGACATCAACCTACAGATTTGACCTTTTTTCGGAATTCCATATTTTGTTTTTGAAATGAGTCAGAGAAACGATCACAGTTTTTTGTAACACATCCATCATATTGCATATTTCAAAACACTGTACATGCCATATGTATTTGCATTGTACGACTATAGGTGTACACCAGATATGTTTTTTTCCTATCCTTACAGCTTACAACTATGGGCGTGATTGGTTGCTCCGGTCCGGACCGTCCAGAATGGACCGGTTGTTCTGGATCGTGGGAGACGGAATAGAGTGATACAGGGAGGTTTGTTTGGTTGCATTTTGCTGTCGTCCTGAATCATGCGAGGTTGTGTTTGGTTGTTCTGGTTGTATCGCTCTCGTGTACGACAGGAGTCACTAGCTTGTGTTTGGTACAGAGAACAGGATGAGGTCGGAGCACCCTAGCACCATATTGGTGAGGTTACCAACAAAGATGATGAACATGAGATGTTTTAATATTACAAAGGCTGATCTCGTGCTTGACTACTTCCAAAGATAATAGACTAGTAGTAGGAGTACAATAATAATTATAAATTGTAGCCCGGCTACGATATGGACCCAACTAACTTCAGTTGCCGTGTTTTTTGAACCGTCAGTCGCTTCTTTGATATCGACATCTCCGTCACCAGTGCACTCTAGAAAAGATGCAATTGCCTCCTCTTTCGAACTAAAACTCTTGTAGCCATCAATTGCTCCTATGCAATCCTAAAAATAAAAAGCCATATTAACAGGTTGGTACCATATTGGTCAGGTCAATTGGGTTGCAATTAGGAAAGGGCCACCAACCTTGAAATATGGGTTCCATCTCCTGCTGCCAAGGATCCTAGGATGGACACTAGTGGATGGTGGAACAATCAACTCATTTCTCAACTCACCAACTGCATACAAGACTTGATGAAAGAACCTACTAATAGTTTCAATTGACCTCCTAAATGTCATGTTAATGAACCTGAACCTTTGGTTGTGCCCAACTACATGCAAGAACATTGCTACCTGTTCTTCAACAGTGGCATGGATGCTATCCACAACCAACTCTCTAGACCTAAACAGGTCACACAGTTGGAAAAAAGGTGCCCTTCTCATTCTTAGCAGGTTGACACAATGCACATCATCAGATTCATAAATGAATCTGAGGTTGCTATTCCTCTCTCTGTCCCTCTCTGCCATGGGACCATAGGTAATAGATCGAGCATCAGCACTTCTCCTTCTAAACCACAAGAAAAACCAAGCAGCAACAGCAGCAACAAGAGCAGCCGCAGCCCGGCGCCTACCTTGGAAGTCCATGTCTAACAATACAATGCAGTGTTCATTAGAGCTCAGTATACAAAAACTTGGGGTCATGTTGTTAACCAAGCAAACATTCTGAACTACATTATATCCTAGACGCGGCTGCCACACCCGAAGGTGCTCCTCCGGCGGCAAGGAATCATCATCGACCTAGGCACTTTGCTCAGCTAACTAGGGGCTCATTGGTTGCAAAGCAGTTACCCAATTTCAGGATTCAAGAAATCAGATCCACAAATATACACGACAACCTTAGATGCGCATAAGAACGAACATAGGGTTCATCAAAACCATATATGCCAGATGCACAAACAACATAGGGTGGATGAAAACCAACCAAGATGTACCGTCGCAGGACCGGCGGAGGCACAGGGTGCCGCCGCCGGACCCCGACCCACACAAGAACCGAACAAAAAAACAGATCGACCTCTACACATGTGAGAACCATAGATCTGCATCACAAAAAGTACCTACGGTTCATCACAACCTTAAATCCACAAAAGGAGCGCACGGATCTGACAGAAGAATAGCCTAGGGTTCATCGACAACAACCAAAAAAAGACGAATCGACAGATCAGCGGGGGAGAGGGGATCAAGCAGCGTAAAGAGGAGGGGGAGATGTACCGTCGCAGCACCGCCGGGGGCACAGGGCGCCGCCGGAGTACCTCGAGCCACCGGCGAACCGAGAGCGAACAGGAGGAGGAAGAGGAGAAGGCGCACCGGGGAGGAGGGGAGCGAAGAAAATGGCGCGAGGATGGGAGGTCACCGTAACCTCCCGCGCCTTTAGCCCCGATACGGCGCCATCTCCCGCCCTCCGCCGAAATCTTCCCGCCAGCACCGCGCCATCCCGGCTCGCGAGAGAAGGTGCCCTCTGGGCGGATGGGGCGATGCGGGACGGAGTGAGGGAAATGAACGGGCGCATGCGCCGTTTCGGTTCCGGGAGGCAAACCGAACACGCGAGAGTGCACGGGATGCTTCGGGGTCATGCAGCGGATGGTGGGACGCGGGCAACCAATCACGCCCTATATGGCCCTCTTTGGCGGAGCTCTGGCCGGCTCCTGCTCCACCCGACACATGTACTGCAGCAGTACTTTTTATGCGAGCTGTTTTTCTCTCTCATCTCCCTCCCCTCACGAAACCACGAGGAGCCGGTGAATCCTCAAATTGTGGCTCCACCGGTGCTCCCGGGATGCTACACTACTGGAGTCGGATGCACCCCAGAGCCCAGCCAAAGGGGCTCTAACATTTTACAAACAAAGAAAGCAATCATCAAATTGCAATCCTATTAACACTATCCTCTTTAGGCCCATTTACAGTATGGACTACTCCCTCCAATGACATGACTACCAACTGGAAGCCTGTAATGTCATTAGGAAACACATCAATCCAGTGCAATTGAATAGAGTTTACATTCTCAAATTGCCAATGTCAATTTATCACCCACAGCAGCAAAAGGAATGCATCGGATTAGAACAGAATCATGCCCTTGTAGTGGTCTTCCAGAACTGCAGCAAATGGTTTCTGAATCCTGTGTCAACCATTTGGTTCATGGATCCTTGCAAAAATGGTAAACACTCAAACAGGATACAGAGATGACATAAGAATCACATAACAAACAGTTAGAACCTCTTTATCAGAAACTGTCCACATGGATTGCCGCTTGTCATGCAAATTAGTTCACATGATTAGGTCTTGTGATCCTCCGAAGAATCTTAGCTCCATTCAGATTATCTGCATCATCTGAAACTGCATCCAAAAGGGAACTGATGAGGAATTGAGGAGGAACCAACCTGCCATGAAGGATTTCCTGAGTGGTCCACTAGCCTCCCATGATTTACTTTCAGCACCTCCAGCTTTTGCTAGTTGACTTGATTCTCCATGTATTGGTAAAAAATTAGAGACTGATGAGGATCGCTCTATTTTCTCTGGGTTCATCACAGTTTTTTCAGATGTTGTTTTATCCAAAATAAGGATTAGTTCCTTGAATCCTACCATTACTTGTACTCCTTTGACAGCCATTGCAGAGATGGAAGCACTGGTCAGGCGTTCCAACGAACATGTCGTGGGCTGCGCAGCCTCAGGGCAACGCCTCTGCACGATGAGGAAAAAGAATTCACAAATGGAGACTCAGGATGCTCTTGGTCATTAAGCAAACGAAATTGGGGGCGAAGAATTGACAGGTAATCGGTGAATCGAACTGTACGCAGTCATCAGCATGAGGGCCGTGGAGGTTCCAGATGAGCCGCGGGGAAGCGACCAGCCGACCAGGATGAGCACCTCATGGCGCCATGGCGGCAGTGGCCTTCTTCGCCAGGACCGACCGCCACGCGGTAGTCCTCGCCGCGACGCCGCAGGCACAGCGTGCGGCGATAGCGACGGCAGCATGACGCTTCTTTCTCGCGAGGCCGGCGACAACCCAACCACGAGGGCGGCAGGCGGCGGCGCGCTTGGCGCGTGAGTTGATGCTCCTGGAGCCGACGTGTGGACTCGCCGGCGCGTCTCCGGCCATCCTCGCCCGCGAGCGTCGATTCCGCCAGACCGCGACGCGTCGGCCATCGGGGGCGCCTGCACCGAAATTCTTTTCCCCCCCAGTTCGACCCAGAGCCGCGCGTGCGACTAGTGTTACCTCCCCTCGCGCAGGCGGCAGGCGCTGTTGCCCCATCGTCACTTCCTCAGTTCGTCACGCACGCCCCCAACTCAGAGCAACTTCAACAGTGGGTTTACAAAATATAATAAATATAAATTTATCGATAACTATTATTATTTATGATATCAAATACACTTGATAAATAAATAAATCCATTATTATTTATATCAACGACATTTAGATTTTCAATGGGAATGTTAGATTATTACGATAGACGGAGGAACGCTGGAATAAAAAAAATCCGATTTTATTATTAGTAAATTAAAAATAACTAACCTGACATCACAAAAATATAATTTCGTTATTCCATATGGATGAAGTAAACTGCAATCGAACCAATAAAACCTGTACTACTCCCCGTAGATAAATCTCCTTTCACAAATTTTGGATTTCGAAGAAGAGTGCCTTTTCTATCCACCGGACACACGGGCTCCACCTGTAAGCGAATAAATCTTCTTCTTCCTTCTCATCTTCCTCCTCTCTTTCTCTCCCCCTGCTTCTCCTCTAGCTGCAGCAACGGCGCCCGCCTGGCCTGCTCGCCCGTGTTGGAGGGGCCATAGCGGCGCCTGCCCTGCTCGCCCGCGTTGGAGGGGGCCACGGCGGTGCCTGGCCTGCTCGCCCGTGTGCAGGGTGGCGGCGCCCAACGCGAAGCGGACAACGGCCGGGCCGTGGCGCGGGCTTATGCCAGGCGACGGCAAACCGGCAGCGCTTTGGGGCCCGCGCGCGTGGGCAGACTCGCGCCCCTGGCGGTGGCGGCACCACCGGCCCCCTCCGACAATGGCCCCAGCGGCACGGTCAGCGAAGGGAGGGGCGCTCACCTACCTGCACGCGAGCGATTGGGGCGCTCGATGGCGGCGGCGCCCATGGCCCGTGGCTGGACGGCGGCGCCCGGCAGCGCAGCCTTCCAGCACGAACAACGCCATGCGCGGCGCGCGCACAGGGGAGGCGAGCCGCGAGCAGCACCGCCGGGGCGAGGATCGGGCGGCTAGAAACAATCGTGAGTTGGAGATCGGGTGGCTGGAAAGAAAGAGGAGGAAATGGAGAGGAAAAGGGGAGAGGGGGGTTTTCCCCTTGAACGAGGGGAGATTATCCTGTTGGGTCATGAAACTGATTCATTTCTGGGAATAGGTGGATTCAGTTGTGTAACTTGGTCTCGGAGGATTTCGTTCCGAAGGTACATGATTCTGATGATTCTGTTTCGTTAAGAGGTCGGAATAATCAAAAATAGCTGGAATATGATTAGAAATAGAACCGTTCGTAAGAGGTCGGAATAATAAAAATAGCTGGAATAGAATTATGATCAGAAATAGAACCGGTCTGAACCGAACGGTTATTTTGCGTCAGTCCGGTCAAATCAGTCCGTGCAGAATCATAATGAGGATTAATAATAAGTGAAAAAAGGAAAAGGGGGAATAGAGAGCACGTTTTTTTCCCTCTCAGCAAAAGGATCCGTTGGAGTTGCTCTCGGTCGCTCCCTTGTTTTTCTCCCGTGCGCGAGGAGACAGGGGCGGCGCATCTGGATCTCGGCGGCGCCGCTGCCGCACCCGCGCCCGCTCCCGGTTGGCGGCGAGCAGATCGGCACCGGCCGCGCCGTCCTCCACACCGGCGACCTGAACAGGTACTCAAGTCAAGTCCCATTCTATCCCTTCCATCCCCGCGCGTTGGTGCTATATAAGCTTTGATTTTGCCTTGCTAACAAAGTCAAAATCAGCACTCTTAAATGGACATGCAGCTTGATCTAACTGTCGCACTCTTGTTTTTACTCGTTTCCTCCCAAAAATAGCATCATCAGACTGAGTCCACACTTGAGTGTATCAGTTTTCTGCTCATGCATTTAATACCACAAAACGTGCTCTTGTTGAAATTCAGTTCGACTAATCTTTTTTTTTAAAAAAATACCTAGCAGGAATAGGCGAATAGTGTGTGCACGTATGAATTGAGTGTTGTGTGTTTATTTTGAAGTAGCTTCTAAATATTAACATTGCATCGATAAATAATAACTTCTATTATCATCTAATTGCAGGCCTAATATTATGCATGTTTTGGCTTTTCTTTGTGTGTCATGCTATTGATGCTGGCTGCAAGGTGTAGATTGTAGTGGATTTGTGCTTGGTCAGTTGCTGGTTGTCCTTTGGTCTATATATCAAGAAATTCAGTTTATTATGTAGTCAGCTTAATGTAATATATGGTGTTGCTGCAGGCCCACTTTTCTATGTTTTCTAAATATCTTAACCTGCTCATCTGAAGCCGGATGTGATGATTGGGCTTTCTCTGGATCAAATTAGATCAACACTCTTTTATGAGCTCCAGAGTCCAGAAGTGTTTTGACAAGTAGTGTTTAAATGTTTATATTCTTTGAATTAGTGGAAATTAGTAGATGGCATTTTGATCTGAGGCATGTATGAGCACTAGCGAAAGATTATCCATGGTACTAATTTTCTGGATTGCAGTAGCATTTTTTATTTCTCTGTTTTTTTTTCCTTCTGATTTTTTTAGTTTTCTTAGTTTTTTTTCTTCTTCTGATTTTCTTAGTTGGCTTGGATTTTTATCCCCTTACCTACCAAACAACCTAGGCCCCTGTCCCCCTCCATTCGAGGGTGAAACCCACCTTTTTCCTCGCTAGCATCCAAAGTAGTTCTTTTTTAGCTGGTAGCGTGGGGAATTTTTTGAGTATTTATATAAAATTGTGCCATCTTGATGGATTCTTCTGAAATTATCTCATAATTTATTTACTCATCTGATATTATTTCTAATATACTCCTATTGACTGCAACATGACCGTGCATTCTTGCACTTGCCCAATTGCAGAAAGGATACCAACTTGTAGTGAAGAAATAATGTTTCCACTAGGTGCCATGTCATGTGAACAATGATGCAGAAGATCATGGAATTCATTGCACAGCAAATATGGAGGTAAAAAAATTAACTACCCACCCACACGTTTTCTCAAATTTAACAAAGAACTAACTGCTCCCCTCCGGTTATTACCATTCGCCTTTTAACTTTGTTTTTCACCTTTAATATAATGTAGGTCCTAAAAAAACTTAGTATAATATTAATAAGAAGTTGCTGCTGCTTGCAAACGTTAGTTGTTGTTATAATTAGGAAATAACAATATGAAAGTATTTTTATGATATTATACTTGTGCCAGTTTCTCATGTACAGATTCAATACTCACAAATAAATCAATTGACTGAGTTAAAATAGTTTGACAAATGCATGTACTAAATCAGCATTCAGTTTATTATACTGGAAGGAGTACTTAGTTAATAGTTACTCATACAATGTACCCACAATAGGACTTCTAGTTTTGTTTGCCCCTACTTGCTTCTGAAAATCCTAGACATGTGCAACTCTTGTTTTTTCTTGCCATTGGCAAGCAGTTATTATGGTGTCGTGACTTTTAAGTTGGTACTTATAATTGTAAATTGCATCTTGAACTCGCTTATGCTTATTAGAAACCTGGAATAAACAGTCAAGGTTCAGTATTTCCTAAACTGATATTTCCTCTTGGGTAGCAATATAAAACTGCCAAAAATGATGCATTTTATAATATTCCATCTTATGTTTAAGATTTTAAGCTGCTATCCTTTTTACTGACGCTGATTGATCTTTCCCACTCTTTTTCCAGCTTTCTTTGAAGCACGAGTTGCAAGCAACTGCGGAGGAAAGTACAAAAAAAATAGTGAACTAATCACATAAAACTTGCTTTGGTAAAAGGTCAATTGGTGGCTTACAATGGCTCAGCAGAAGGCTTCAATTCTGTTGAGTAATTCAACAGTTGTTGACGCCAAACCCTTGCGTACGTTGACCCCTATGTTCCCTGCACCACCAGGGCTCCACACATTCACCCCTCAAAACTCACCTTCATTTGTCTGTGTGACCCCATTTGGACCGCATGCTGGAGGCACGGAACTGGGAATGCCGGCTGGTGTTCCACCAATGTTAGCAGCACCTGCTGCTCCTGCAGAACCTTGTCAGAGACAGCCTCAGAGGGTTAATATGAATGGAGCTTCTCATGCTAATGGTACTGCAATAAACAGTTGGGTCACTCCCTCGCAAACTCCTCCCTCAGCTGCCACTCCTTCCTTGCAAACTCCTCTGTCAGCTGCCACACTGGAATCCAGTAAGAGGAAGAGGGGCAGGCCCAAGCGTGTTCCAGATGCTACTGTTCCTTCAGCTCCTTCAGTTCCTCCAGCTCCTACTATTCCTCCAATTCCTTCACTTCCTTTGGTTCCTTCAGCTCCTCAAGGTGGGAATGTTCTTTCCCCAATGCCTTCTGCAGCCATCTCACAGGAAGGTGGCAAGAGGAAGAGGGGACGGCCCAAACGTGTGCAAGATGTTCCTGTCCTGTCAGCTCCTTTAGCACCTCAAGCAGATAATACACCTGTTCTTCAGACACTTCCTGCACCCACTGTACATGAATCTGGTACGAGGAAAAGGGGGCGTCCCAAATGTTTGCAGGATAGTTCAGATACTCCGACTCCTCCAATTCACTCAAAAGATAATGAGCCCACTTTTCAGACACCTGCAACCACCTCACCTGAAAGTGGTAAAAGGAAGAGGGGACGTCCAAGGCGTGTGTCAGATGGTTCAGCAACTCCAAGTTCAATAGATGATGACACTGTTGATGCGACAAAACGTGGACGACCTAGGAAAATTGACACCACTCTTTTGCAGCTTCCATCATTGTCTTCAGATGATCCTCGGGAATCTACAGATAATGTACTCTTGATGTTTGACGCATTGCGGCGGAGGCTTATGCAGCTGGATGAGGTGAAGCAAGCTGCAAAGCAGCAACATAACTTGAAGGCTGGGAGCATCATGATTAATGCTGAACTTCGTGTCAATAAGAATAAGCGGATTGGAGAGGTTCCAGGTGTTGATGTTGGTGACATGTTCTACTTCAGAATTGAGATGTGCCTGGTGGGGCTGAATAGTCAGAGCATGGCAGGTATTGATTACATGTCTTCCAAGTTTGGTAATGAGGAGGATCCTGTGGCTATTAGTATCGTGTCAGCTGGTGTGTATGATAATACCGAAGATGATCCAGACATTCTAGTTTACACTGGACAGGGCATGTCTGGTAAGGATGATCAAAAACTCGAGAGGGGTAACCTTGCATTGCAGAGGAGTTTGCATAGAGGTAATCCGATTAGAGTCATTCGCAGCATAAGAGACTTGACTTGTCCAACTGGCAAGATATACATATATGATGGTCTTTACAAGATCAAAGAAGCTTGGGTGGAGAAAGCGAAATCTGGTTTCAATGTTTTTAAACACAAGTTACTCAGGGAACCTGGCCAACCTGATGGCATTGCAATGTGGAAGAAAACTGAAAAATGGAGGGAAAATCCATCATCTAGAGACCATGTTATATTGTCCGACATATCATATGGTGTGGAAAGGTACCCTGTTTGCCTTGTAAATGAGGTTGACGATGAGAAGGGTCCTATCCACTTCATCTATATGACTAAATTGAAATATGGGAACTTGCTGAGCTCAATGACAAAGATGCAAGGATGCAAATGCTGCGCAAGTGTATGCCTCCCTGGTGATAACAACTGCACTTGTACGCACCAAAATGCTGGTGACCTTCCTTACAGTGCTTCAGGCATACTTGTTAGCCGCATGCCTATGTTATATGAGTGTAATGATTCCTGCACTTGTTCACATAATTGCCGCAACCGAGTTGTACAGAAAGGTACCCAGATCTATTTTGAAGTGTTTAAGACAGGAGATCGTGGTTGGGGCCTTCGTAGTTGGGACCCGATTCGAGCTGGAACATTTATCTGTGAATATGCAGGTGAAATTGTTGACAAAAATAGTGCGGATGGAGAAGATGAGTACATCTTTGAGGCCCCTCCTTCCGAGCAGAACTTAAAATGGAACTATGCGCCAGAATTACTGGGTGAACCTAATCTGTCCAACTCAAAGGAGACACCCAGGCAATTACCAATCATCATTAGTGCAAAACGAACCGGCAATGTAGCCCGCTTTATGAACCACAGCTGCTCGCCCAATGTTTTTTGGCAACCAGTTTTGTACAATCATGGCAATGAGGGATACCCACACATTGCTTTCTTTGCAATTAAGCATATTCCTCCAATGACTGAGCTCACATATGATTATGGCCAGAGCCAAGGTAATGAACTGCTGGGATCCAATTCTGGCTGTCGAAAGGCAAAAAATTGCTTTTGTTGGTCTCGCAAGTGCAGAGGTTCCTTTGGCTAAATAATCAACCCCATAAAGAATGAATTGGGTCATAATTGCCATTACAAGGTTAGTGATATCTAATTTCTTGAAGTACTACTCCAAAAATGCTATGGTTTGATTTCCTGTAATCCTTATGACTTTGGAGTTCATGTGCTAGTAGAAGTGTGATGCTTCTGCATTGAGGGTGTGTGATGCTTATGATGTATTGGTTTGATATACATTCCGATTGAGGGATAGTATTTTAGTTCCTTCCATTAAATTGGAATTTGGTATTAGATTGTTCATCTTTACGTTCTTGTAGCCAAACCAAAACTCATAAGACATGGGAATTATAGGTGGCTGCTTTATGTTCCCTATGTTTTCACTATCAAATTTGATTCGGATTGTCTATGATCATACTCTTGAGCTGATAATATACCTGATTTGGCAAAATCTAGGAGTTGGAGAATCCAAAACATATATACTTTTGATGCTAGCCTTTCTTTCAAACTTAAACTTGAAACATAGAATATCTGTTCATGTAAGTACTACTATCAGGCAACAGCATTATGATCTCCCATATTATTTCTAAATTCAGGTTTGGTTGTTACTTGAAAGCACCCTTTTAAAATGCGACTAAAATAGGGAATATTCATCTCACTAGTTATGTTCCATTAAGACTCTTAACACAAGTTTTGTTTTTTTAAATGCTTTGGAATTTCTTGATGAGGCATGTTGTTTGCATGTAAAGTTGTAGAAATTCTGAAGCAAATGTGTAGAGAAATCAAATTTACTTGAAACTGGCAGATGATCTACAAGTAAAACTTAATTCTAGTTGTTTTGACCAGAGTACTCCTACGACTTTCCTAGCATTGTGTACAAATAGTATTGAACAAAACACTAGATGAGATGTAATATTGATTCATACTCATGAAATATCTTGAGAACCTTTCTTATTTTCTGCCTTCGCACAGCATTTTAATTACTGAGCTTATATACCTTATGTGCACTATCAACACAATAAGAGCTGCCTCTCTTTCACATACACCTGTAGATCTCTGTCCGCCAAGTTTAATTTCAGCTCACTGAATGCTGTCAATTGTTGCAGAGTGTTTTCTGGTGAACTAAAATGTCTTTACCACCAGCAGCAGCTGTTCGTCATGGTATGTATGAACCAGCTGAGGTTCTCTAGGTGTTCCATGCACCATCGAATAAGTCTGCCCACTTTTGGTGCTTGAATACAAAAGTGCGTGTTTCTTGCACAAAGCAATGTATTATATTTTTCTTGTGTTAACTAGTCTTTAGGCATCACCTGAGAAGGATGTATGGATATGCTCTTCATAGTGTACTGTTTAGTTACCTGCTCCTGTTATGACCAACCATCAAAATTTTAGTGGTTGTAGAACGGCATGTGTAGTTGAATGCATGCCAGCATTAGGACATCTAGGCTCGCTAATTTTCCATTGGTACAATTATCTTTCTTGAAAAAGTACCTACTCCCTCTGTCCCCTGAAGACTGTAATGCTGATTTATTTTAGTGGTCGCATGAAATGACCCATGCCCTCTTTTATTGCCTGCAGGCAACTAACCTGACTTTTGGGTTCATGAAGGCTAAAATCAAGCAAAAATCATGAATTTAG
>NC_028453.1:7695572-7728599 GCF_000263155.2 Setaria italica | reverse complement strand
CCATACTAGAATAATAAGCAGCCGGCTTGACTTTTGTGTGTCTCATGGGAGGGAACCAAGCATGGTGCCATGCTGGGTAGCCAAGGCATAGATTCCTTTAAGGTTGGGTTTGAAAAAGGTGAACCCTATAACTGAGATGACAAGCAAAATTAGGTTGATCTGATTGGCTGCATGCTAATAAGCACTCTCTTCAGCTTATCAGCTCATCTCCCCCCCAAAAAAAAACTCTCCTCAGCTATACACAAATCGTTCAACTATATTGATCGAAGCTAGTTCAATTAATTATTCTTATTTCATGAGAAAACTATAGATAGAAAGCTGTCTACCAAATGTAAGACATAATCCATGTGAAACTAGAAGAGATCAAACACGGCGTACAATCTCAAGAAATACACCGCGTACTGATGTGTCAGCTTGTTAACGCATGGACTGATTGAGCGCGTCATCAGCTAGCCCATGTTGACCGCGCCGCCGGGCAGGCCGCCGTGCTCCTGGCCTGCGGCGGCGGCGGCGGCGGCGCAGTCGCCACCCGGCGGGACGCTGGAGCAGCTCCCCGCCGCCTCCACCGGCGGCTCGTGCACGTGCGGCGGCGGCGGTGGCGGCGGCACCATCGGCGGGGGGGACGCCAGCACGGGGTCCACCATGGCGTCCTGGATCACCGCCTCGAGCTCGTGCACGCTGAACCTAGCCGTGGAGGGCTTGTCGAGCTCGTCGTCCCGTGACGTCACCTGGTCGTCGTCCAGCGGGAAGGGCGTGGAGGGGATGAGCGCCGAGAGGAAGTCCGTCGACATGTACGCCTGCTGCCAGTCCTCGCTGGGCCCGCCGTGCTGGTCCACGTGGCACATCGCCGCCATCCCCCCCGTCGGGTCCACCCCCGCCGCGTCCCGCCGCATCGAGTCGAACATCACCTGCTCTCTGAAACAGAAAAAAAAACAAGGCCGTCGCGGCCCAGCAACATCATCAGCAATCAAGGGCCCGGCCCATCGTATCTGGTAGCAGCTAGTCGGTCCACCTGAAGGCCAAGATCGGGTCCTGCCCAGCGAAGATGGACGCCCCGTCGGCGAACCACGAGCCGACGTCGCCCCCGACCCCGCCGAACGCGCCGACGCCCATGTCCCCCTGCTGCTGCGGCGGCGCCGGCGGCGGCGGCGGCAGGCCGAACACCTGCACCCGCGCGCGTTTTACATTAGTGAGTAATAACCGCTCGTTAAACCGGATCGGCACCAGTAATTACGTCCACCACGTACGTGCTGCATGTCGGAGGGCGAGGGGTCGAAGGGGCCCATGTGGTTGCACAGCAAATATTTCTGCAGTGAATGCGCGAGAGATCCGGGTCATTTACCCTGCTCGATCACGCCATCTTGCTCCGGGTTGAAATTTTACGGCGGCGATGGCGATCGAGCTGGAGAATCAAATAAGGAGCCTGATGATGAGGTCGACGACGGAGTGACTGACCTTGCGCTCTTCGACGCGGGCGAGGGTCTCCATGAGGAACTTCTCGGTCGCCTCGACCTCGTTCATGGACGCCAGCGACAACGGGTCCGGCTCGAACATCCTGAAACGAAACGATGAGGAAATCAGGCATTGTTTGGATGAGGGAGATGGTTATAGAAGCATGCAAAATAAAGACCTGATGCGCTCCTCCAAGGCCTGCACCTGGTGCTGGTATTTCCTGATCTCATTCTGAAGCTCCTGTGCAGGATTACACGAAAACACCTGGTTATCAGGAATAATCTGCAGTATGCTTCGTTGGATCATAGATCATTTCAGATGATTTATGGGTTACCTCTATGTTGGAGTTCACTGGCCCTTTACTGCTCCCCAAGATCAGCAGTGCAGCAGAAAGAAGCAATGAGAATCGAACAGTTAGCATCAAGGAATTGCCAAAACTATTTCACACGACACGAATCGAAAACAGAAAGGTTCAAGAATGGGCGGCATACTTGGGCGTGAGTTGCTCGGCTATGTCACCCTCGCACTTGAGTTGCGTGAGCATCTTGATCAGGTACTGAATTTTACGACGTGCATGTTCAGTCGAGACGGCAATGACAATCAGTTAACGAGGCTCTTCTATCTCGCAGCTCACATCAGAACGAAACAGAACGAAATGATTGAAGAAATTCGTTGGTATCTCACCTCTCTGTTCCGAACTATTCTGCAGTACAGAAATCGGAGAATAAGTAGTAGGTCGTAAGAAAATTTCTGTTTTCCTTACTTAAAAGAGAAAAATGTTCTTTCGCAATGCAGGAAAACGGAAAAAAAAGAGCAAAAAAGAGGGGCAATTGGCAATGCATGCCCACGAACGTACCCTCCTCTGTCTTGCTCCGGGAGATTGATGTACTTCGTGATCACGTCCTCGATCCTACAAAACCAACCGGAGCATGTCACGGTGATCGAATTCGACCGGAGCATGCAGACGGGGAGGAGGAGGAAGAAGAACAGGCGACGACGACGACGGGGCGGATGAGATCACCTGCGGCGGCCGGAGAAGTGGCAGAGGCGGTTGGAGGGGGAGAACATGATGAGGGCGATGTCGATGTCGCAGAGGACAGAGAGCTCGTAGGCCTTCTTGATGAGGCCGTTCCGGCGCTTGGAGAAGGTCACCTGCCGGTTGGTGGTGTTCTCGATCCTCTTGATCTGCAGCTTCACGCGCCCCATGGCGGATCGCGGTGGCGATGGAGATGGAGGAGGAGGAGGAGCGGCGAGGCGCGGGAGGATGAGGCCGCCGGGAGTTGATGAGTGCGTATGAGAAGAGAGGTCGGTGGGTTTGGTGGGCGGAGAGAGTTTGTCGGGCGGGGCTGACCGGTCAGCCTGTAACCGCGACCAACAAACCGGCGCAGTAGCAGTAGTAGTATACTATTGTGGAGTATGTGATACGAGTACACCTGTATTCGGGTGTCCACAGACGGGCCCCGTGGGCTACTGCGGCCGGGCCGCGCGTGAAGATGCGGGCCGAGAGAGCCTTCGCCCCCACGTAACGAAAGTGGGCCGACATGCTGGGTTAAATGGGCTCCCTTCTCCTCCTATCCTGTTGGCGTCTTTTTCTGGTTGGTTTGGTTCTGCCGGAATTTTTTTGTTTTTTATTTTTTCTTTTACGATTTTGCAGAAATAAATACGATTTTGCAGAAATAAATAGTTGATTTAAATATTCGAAAGCTCCTTTCAGTTGAACCGGCGATAACTCCCCACGACGCTACACTTTTAGAAAATTATAACTAATTCATATGAACTTGAATGGAGATAAACTTTATATGAAAATTGTAGATCTCGACGAGATCTACAACTTTGTAGTTCAATTTTTTTCATTTGGTATCATTGATGCTCAAATAATTGACACAAGTTTCAGATCTAAAATTGAATTTTAGATCTGAAACTTGTGTCGATTATTTGAGCACAAAGATGGCACCAAATGAAAATAGTTTGAACAACAAAGTTACATCTCATCGAGAGCTACAATTTTTATATAAAACTTATCTTCATCCAAGTTCATATAAATTAGTTATGATTTTTTGAATGTGTGCTGCCTAGTTTCAATCTAAACTTTGAATTTTAGATCTGAAACTTGTGTCGATTATTTGAGCTCCAAGATGACACCAACTAAAAAAAGTTTGAACTATAAAGTTGTAGATCTCGTCGAAATCTATAATTTTCATATAAAGTTTATCTCCAACCGAATTCATATGAATTAGTTATGATTTTTTAAAAGTGTATTATCCAGAGAGGAGGGGCGGAAGCTTGCTTCCGCCGTTTGATCCGAGATAGAGATCAATTTCTGCAAATTTTTGGATCCATTATTTATTTCTGCAAAATCATAAAATAAAAAATAAAAAATAAAAAAATTCGGTGGTCGGCTCGCTCGTGCTGGTCAGGCGACGTAGCAGCCTTTTTATTTGGCGGCGCACGGCAGCCCCAGCCCCCAGCTCCCCCGGCTAGGGTCTTGTTTAGTTGCTCAACTTTGAAGATGCAAAATCACTGTTGTAGCACTGTAGCACACTGTAGCGTTTCGTTTGTATTTATGAATTATTGTCCAAATATTGACAAATTAGGCTCAAAAAATTCGTCTCACAAAGTACAACAAAACTGTGCAATTAGTTTTTAATTTCGTCTATATTTAGCACTCCATGCATATACCGTAAGTTTAATATGATAGGGAATCTTCTTTTTGCATAGTGTTACAGTTAGGAGTTTGGGGGACTAAACTGGCCTCAGATTGGGTCCTCACCGCTCGTGCCATTGACCAAAGGAAAGAACGGGAGCAGTTGGCGGCTGGGTTTGGTTGGTGCCTCGTGCGGTCGTGCTTGCAGCCCTGCAACGCTGTAAGTATTCTGGGGTGTTTGGATCCTGGAGCTAAAGTTTAGTCCATGTCATATCGAATATTCGGATGCTAATTAGAAGGACTAAATATGAACTAATTACAAAACTAATTGCAGAACCCCTAGGCTAAATCGCGAGATGAATCTATTAAGCCTAATTAATCCATCATTAGCTAATGTTTACTGTAGCATCATATTGTCAAATCATGGACTAATTAGACTTAATAGATTCGTCTCGCGATTTAGCCAAGGGGTCGTGAAATTGGTTTTGTAATTAGCCTATATTTAATACTCCTAATTAGTGTCAAACATTCGATGTGACAGGAGCTAAAATTTAACCCGGGGATCCAAACACCCCCTCTGTATTCAGGGTAGTTGGTGATCCATCGCAGATTCGCAGGAGGTATGGATTCTGGTAGACAGAGCGGAAAAGGTTGGAATCGCAACAGCCTCCACGAGTCGCCGGTCCGTCACAACGTTAAGTGTGTTGGACGTGGGTCATTTGGCGATAGTGGCATCCACGTGTGAGCAAATCAACAAATCCCACAGTTCTCCAAAAATGTCATTAAGCAAAAATATCATTAATTAGGCAACATTAATTTCAAGAAATATCATTTCGGAACGAATTTTGGTGCGGTGAACATGTTACACGTCGCCTATTAGAAAGCAGACATGCAGCTAAATTTTCCAACCACGACTCTGACTGAAGCCCTACCAACATGAGAAATGACTTCTCATGTAAAGTTTTGAAGGAGTTGGAACCGGTTTTGTACAGTCGAAGCTAAAAATAATGTTTCCTAGATTCTCTATCCACACATTAATGGTGAGTACGAAAAGTGTCCTTAACTTCTTCAGTATTACACACGAATTATCACTCAAGTCACGTTCCCGTCCCTCAAGCCATAGTCCTCTCGAGGTGGCGACCCTCAGTGGGCGAGGAAGAGAGTGTTTAGAGAGAGGAGACGGTTAGATTCCTCAGGCTGACCGGGTGTGGCAGCAGGTCGGGGCACCGACAACCACCATGGGCGCGTGACTCGCCAGCCCTGGCTCGACTGGCATCGACGCTAGAGGTGTGTGACTCCGACACTGGGAGCGTGCGCCCTTCGAGTCTCATTCGTCGGTGTGGTCGTTGGTGCGATCGTGACCTGGTGGCTCATCCTCGTCTAGATTCAGTATGCATGGTGGAGAGTGTAGACAGACATTATGTAGTAGAGGATGGGCAACAGGAGTGATAATTGTGTACATGATCGGTTGTGGAGCCACTTGATGTGTTTGAGGTGGCATGGAGACAAAGATAAGAAAGGTGAATGGATAAGGAAGAAAAAAGATAAAAAAAATTATTGGTTAACGATAATGAATATTCATTAATTCTTTTCATTGCATATGAAATCACATTACAAATTGAGAAAAAAATATAAAATTCATTTGTTAACCAAGTTAGGGGCACATTAAATATTTGGCATTTTTCATACGTTTATCAAGAAATAGGAGACGTCATTGTGCCAAACATTTTTTAAATGACTATACACCATACAATTTCTTTCATTAATAAGATATGTTTGGCTTCCCATAAAATTCTATAGGTTAGATGAGATCGAGTATGGAATTCTATTTACCCACATTAAATTGAGTATCCTAAATGTGCTCCTATTAACTAGGGAGAGAATCTCAAAGGTATATTCTCTTCTCCCGGTGTGTTCGTGTGGACACGTGCACTTGCTTGGCCAGTTGGTCACCGTCTTCCTCGAGGTGTGCTACATCGGTCCAACTAACCTGCTGCTAGTTTCGTAATCATGGCCCCATGGTTGTCAACAGGTCATATTGACCAAGCCACCATGGTGATATCTTATACACAACAGCCCCTTCTACGCATCCTCCCCTCTAACGAGGGTTGAACGAATGTTTGAAATGCAAGCTTCTCGGAAGAACACAGTAAAAGCTGTTCTATTTTTATACTACCCATATTTCTCAGAGCCTGAAACATGTTTCGCACACAAAAATAATGGCCAATCGTCTTCTTGCCACTTCAAATAGAACAGCCACCACGGGCAGGAACCAACCAAACAAACAAACACGCACGCACCTGCCGAAGAGCTTGGGAAAGGGACCAGCCGGAGAACCAACAACCTTTTTCCCTTGTCTTCTTCTTCGGTTTCCTCGTTGCTCCCGGCGATCCCCTCCACCCCCCAGAGCTCTAGATCTCTCCGACGTGCTCTGCACTTGGTTTCGCCGAGTTCTTGGAGTCCAGGTTTCCAAGAACCAGAGCTATAAGAGGGGGCACCCTGTTCCATCATCCTGGTGCCGCATTGAGTTCTTGAGGTGCGCTTCTTGGAGGATTCGGTTCCTTCTTTTTTCTGTTGATGATGCGTTTTTGTTATTCCTGTGTTCTCTTGGGAACAAAGGCAGAAAAGTGTTCGTCACTCTTATTTGGGTTTCAGGAATAGTTTGATCCATGGCTAAATGGTCGAATAAAGGGGCTAATGCAATCTGTTCCATGATAAAAATAACTGAAAATTTACTCAATCTTTTCCCTGAATTCCTTACGCAAGTACAGCCATCTGACTAGTGACTAACTGCTTGTTTGTTCTTGGTATAGAATGGCCGGGGCTGTATCTCATCATGCTCTAGCATCTACACAATCCTACCGGCGGAGTGCCCAGAACTCTAGATTCGAGAAGAGGACAGGCAATGTGCGCTTGGTTTATGAAGGAAGTCGCCGTTCTGGCAGCCAGAAACTCGGTTTAGCTTGCGCCTCGGGCTCGCAATCTTCTGTTGTTGAGCCGGTTCAGCTACCATCGGATGGCAACAATGGCCACACCCCCAGGAAATCAAGTAACTATGCAAATTTCATTGGAATCAACTCTTTTAGTGGTTACCTATTATTAGTTTCTTTGGGGCATAAAAATGGTTCTGTAAAGCTGTTATCTCTGTCATTGCAGGTGAAAGTGCTCTTATATTGATTCGGCATGGTGAATCGCTGTGGAACGAGAAAAATCTGTTTACTGGTTGCGTCGATGTGCCCCTGACACCAAAGGGGGTTGAGGAGGCGATTGAGGCAGGCAAAAGAATTTGCAATATCCCGATCGATGTGATATATACTTCATCGCTGATTCGTGCTCAGATGACTGCAATGCTTGCCATGATGCAGCATCGGCGCAAGAAGGTTGTGCACCATTTCCTTTGTTAAACGTTTTGATAATTTCTTCCATCTTGTGTACCAACTGCGCTGACAAATTATATTGATGTATATTTATTTACAGATTCCAATCATCATGCATAATGAGAGTGAACAAGCTCACAGGTGGAGTCAGATATACAGTGAAGAAACAAAGAAACAGTCCATTCCTGTTATAACAGCTTGGCAATTGAATGAAAGAATGTAATAGTTTCTCCTGCTTATCCTTAAATTAGCATTATATAATTCATAATAGTTGTTTCATAGTTTTTTTCCTTGAAACATCCCATGACATTTTCTAGGTATGGTGAATTGCAAGGCCTTAATAAACAAGAAACTGCAGATCTATTTGGTCAAGAACAAGTTCATGAATGGCGGCGCAGTTACGATATTCCTCCCCCAAATGGTGAAAGCCTAGAAATGTGCGCTGAGAGAGCTGTTGCTTATTTCAAAGAGCAGGTGATGCCATAAACTTATGCCAACATTAATTGAATGATGCAATATTTACTTGGGTTACTATATCCTTTTTGGTACTAACTATTTGTGTTACTATACTATCAAGAGCTTCCTTATCATGAGTTCCTAAAGCTATGATGAGGGTGTTATATATACTGAATTAATTAATTAATTGCTCCATTGTACACTGTATATGTTTACTTTTGTTTCTATTGTGCTAGCTCATCAAATTTAGGACCTGAACATTTTTTTTTCCTACAGATTGTTCCTCAACTTGTGGCTGGAAAACATGTAATGGTTGCTGCACACGGGAATTCACTTCGTTCAATTATAATGCATCTGGACAAATTAACTTCTCAGGAGGTACCGGCTTTGTTTTCTTTTGTTCTTTTCTTTAAATAAAACCCCCAAAAAAACGAGTTGCATTATGTCGAATGTGGGAATGAGACTTTGTCCCTTCAGGTAATAAGCCTCGAGCTGTCTACGGGCATTCCTATGCTTTACATATTCAAGGAAGGAAAATTTATTAGACGGGGGAGCCCAGTAGGACCTTCTGAGGCAAGTGTTTATGCTTATACCAGGGTAAGTCCCCATTTTAGTCTTTTCCAAAGAAAGCATTCAACTCTTTGTCAAAACAAAATCGATTGTTCTATCTACATGCTCGCAAAGCTCATATATTTGTGATTGTACATGATTGGCACCGATGAGCCATTTCATGTACAACTAATTTAAATAAACTTTCATTGTAACAGTGACAATTTTTACTAAATATTTGCTAAATGTAGAAATGAACATATAAATTATTTCATTTTAATAAGTTGTGCATGTTTGATGTCAAATTGTCAATAGTTTTGCTGCTCTAAGGTAGCCATTACTTTTTACATTGTAATTTTTGCTTTCACACTGTAAACTACTCATCAAAATGTAGCTATTATTATTTTTTACTTCATATTAAATCGTGTTACACATGGTAGTGGATAACATGCGCATATTATCCTTTCTTTAATTTTTCATGAGTGCCTTGTTTTTTTCCTTTATGAAGTTTCACTATTTGTTAACTTACGAGTATTGTTCGCCTTAACTTGTGTGCAGACATTGGCTAAATACAGACAAAAGCTTGATAACATGGTTCAGTAAAAGGTCAGTGGAAAATGCAGCAATTTTCAGGTTCCAACATATATTTCAATAATGTAGTAAAACTCATATTTTTTCTCATTATTTTTCAGAAGACTTTCCACTTCCATATTGACCAAATATTTGATGAATATGACTTTATTTTCCGAAGAAATGATTAAGAGGACTCTTGGCATCAGCAGCATTGTTTTGAATAGGAGAGAATTCCAACTGGGTGCTTCTTTTGCAACAACAAAGCCCATGTAATTGATTTAGAATGGAAAGAGGGGAGCAATGTACATTGGTTTTTCCAAATTTTGTTTCCCCAGACATGTTGATACACATTCTGCATAACACATGTAAACCCATATCCATATGTAATATAAATTTTCAAGCCAAAATTGAATTATTCTGAGACTATGGAAAAAAGATATGCTTATTTTCTTCTTTAAAGGTAAAGATCTTTACCGATCTCTAGAAAACAAAGAAGACTTAATCAAATGCTTTCTTTGGTTGGCCGAGTTTTTTTTCTCAAATGTTTTCTAAGACTTGACTATCTGTTCTTTTAGAGACGCAGAATACAGAATGCTGATACAATACAGCTCATTTATTGGTCTAATGTTTTTTCATTATTTTCATTTTTGCACAACAATTTATAACACTATAGAAGATGTGAGTAGGAGCAAACTTCAGGCAGTTTTCTGGACATCTGCAGTAAATCAATCCAGGGTTACATATCAAATTGCACATAGTTTTTACAACCCAAAACGCAAGAACTCTCCAGCCAAGCTCAGTTATGAGTTATGAATTATGATACAGTTATCATACTACGTTACAAACACTAACGCAAAGATCATCATGACGAGCCCGAAAACAGTGAGCAGCAAGCACTTCATCGACGAGTTGGACTCCTGCGTCAGTGCGGCCCTCGTGAGCTGCTCCTCCCCCTTGCTTGTCTCCATGGCGGCCGTCTCGATGTTGGACTCGACGATATCGATGGCCCCTTGCTGGCCATGGACGAGCTTCGCGAGGTCCCTGAAGATCTCGTTGATCTCGCTGATCTCCTGCTGAATCTTGCATATCTCCCGCTCCCGCTCCTCGACGAGAGCCTCGTTGAAGGTGATCTCGTTGTCCAGCAGGGCCAGCTCCTGCCTCCGCCGCGATTCCACCAGCTGCTGCTGCATCTGTATGCCGGATTGCTGATCGGCGCCGCGTGTGCCGGTGCCGGCAGCGCCAATGTTCAGTTGTGGTTTCGAGAGAGAACCGTAGCTTGGCGGCGACGGAGTACGGAACGCACGACGGGCGGCGGCGGTTTCCTGGCGGTCGGCCTCGATGATCCGGCCCTGCACCCACTGGAGCTCCCCAAGCGCGGCCTGGAAGTCCGCGGCCAGCCTGGGCCCGACGGTGGCCGCGGCGGCGGGGTCGGCGAGCCTCCGCGCCGTGTTCCGCGCCAGGCGCGTGGCCTCGGCGCGCGCCCTGCGGATGCGCTCCCGGACGTCGCGGGAGTCGCCGTGGCCCCAGCGGCCGGCGGCGGCGAGCTCCTCCGCGAGGCGGCGGAGCGCGGACACCTTGGTGTTGATCTGGAACACGCAGTGCGCCACCACGGCCTGCGGCGGCGGCGGCGGGCGAGGCGGGAGGCCCGACTCCAGGTCGTGGTGGAACACGTCCTGGAAACTCATCGGCGCCGACACAGTGGGGCGTTAGTTGGTGATCTAACCACTCGTGAGTTGCGAGCGCGGGGCGTCTCTTGCTTACGTTGTTATCCTGTGATGCCGCTGGCGATCTGCGTGGGGAGTGGGGAGTATTTGAGGACGGCGCCGAGCGGCAGCGGTGGAGGCTGAAGCGCGGCCGAGTCGGAGTGAGTCCGAGAGGTGGACTGATCCCACGTCCGACACGGACTTCGGGAGGCCCCGGAACGGAGACGGTAACCATTTCCTGACCAGCCGCCACTCCACCAGCGACGGGGGAGGGGGCGCATCGGACTGCGACGCTTTCGCCGCACCACCGGCGACGACGCAGGACGGCAGGAGGCACGGACCGCTTCTCGCCGTCCTTCTGCCCGGCTGGAAAGGGAAAAAAAAGGGAAGAACAATAAGATAGTTTAAAAATAATAATAAAAGGACCAAGCTCAGTTAGGGCTCCAGCCATCCATTATATGGGATAGATGAACGTGACGACCCAAGTAGTCACGAGAGCATTTCTTCATCACTTGGTATATTTGGGGTGGGAGAGGTTTGAACTCTCGACCTCAGCATAACTGACTATGAGACCTATGCGCTAGCCAACTGCGCCACCACATCGTTAGTGTTACGCTGCGGAAACATTTCCAGAAAATTTAAGACGGGACCAGCCAAGCTAGCGATATGTCACAACTCACAGAATCACGTTTCTTTCTTTCCGGAAGCAAAAGCACTTTTTGTACTCCCACTGTTGACTATTTCGGAGTTAGTTTGATATTGTGATGGAACTCACAAAACAACTATCCTCGTTTACTAATGACTCTGTCGGGATAGATCCAGAAGGATGAAAACGGACTTATACTAGAATTTCCCTATGATTCTAGTAGGACTCATACCATATAATTCTATTAGAACTCCTCCTTATAACCGACCAGTTTTCTTGTCAACTAGCCCCCTGGAGTATATAAAGTAGAGCAGGAGTCTCTGGATCGGTAAGCTAAGATCTCATATAACTATAACAGAGGATCAAATCCTCAACACCAAACGCAGGGTGTAATATATAACACCCCAAACAAGACGTAGATTATTACGCTACTCTGGGGGCCCGAACCTTTATAAATCCGTATCTTGTGTTCTCACTTACGGTTATAGATATCCGTGTACCCTCATGGAGGGCCCTGCCGACCACTAATGGGCCGACCTGACTTGATGAAGAAGGCAGAAGTATAGTCCGGCTAGGGCTCCCCACGTGTTGTAATCCAACTAGATCTCATCTATAGTAAACGACTAGGGATCCTGCTATGTAACCCTACCCCTCGAAGTATATAAAGGGAGGTAGGAGTACCCCTAGGAGGGGAACCGTTCCAGTCCATCAGCACAACAACCAACACCCGAGCGCAAGGTGCAATACAATCCCTCAAAACAGGACGTAAGGTATTATGCTACACTGGCGGCCCGAACCTGTATAAATCTCTGTGTCCTGTGCCTTGCGTCACCTTTGAGTTTTTTGTTTCGCAATCGCCCTCACCTACAAATCAACCACTTGGGCAACCCCTTGGTGGACAGCTGAGCTACTAAATCCGATAGTTGGCACACCAGGTAGGGGTGATTGTAAGATCCTCCTCAGCGAGCTCGATGGTATCCCGCCCTGGCATCGTCTTCCCTGAGAACATGAAGGAATTTCTCGCGCTCGTCCACCCACCCACGCCCTTCAACCAGATCACGGCAACATCCATCTGCAACCTCCTCGCTCAAGCGATCTTAATGGCAGTAATCACCGCCAACATCCATCTGCAACCTGCTACGCTAGTCGGCGACGACGCGTGTGTCGCCCGCTTGGCGGCCAACCTGATCAATCTGCTCGGTCGGGACTCCTGAGTCCTAATTAGGTTAAACAAAGAAGAAGGCATACTGCTATCTTGTAGAGTTGCCGTACTACTTTCATGCGGATCTAGATAGAAGATCAAGTTTCCATGCTAAGCGTGCATCAAGAGCTCTATGCAAATGTGGCCAAACCTGGACATCTCTAGATTGGAATACACGGGGTAGGAGCATTGCACTTTCCTTTTTTCTATTTTTCCTATTTAAATCGGCCAGTTCATATTTTAGTTACTAACTATTTCATCTGTCGGCTAACAAAGTTTATTCTGGATGTATTGCTTCTGTATGCATGCAACTCGCTACCTCGTGCGTGCCTGGGCTTGCGGGATCTTCATAGGCATGCGACGTCTCCGAGCATGCAGAACCTCAAGGGAGAGCGCACGCAACAGAGCCAACCTCTACCCGGATACAACGTGAGAAGAAGCACGTATCGCTGTGCCGATAGACTGCCGCCGACCTCGATCGCTTGATTGGGACCTGACCCGCCAGAGATGAGTCTCGACTAAGTTTGCTTCTTCAACAACTGTCTGCTGACCACGACGATCAAGATGACGCTCGGGGGCTTCTAAGCCTAAACGCGTAGACGACACGTGGGTTCTTCGACTCGACCACGAATCAAGCTAAGTCTTATTTACAATTAAATAATTTACGGCTTCCATATACCTACGTACGCCCCGGCTCCTCCATGTCTCCGTGACTTTCGCTGACCGCCTCGGCTCCTCTGTGTCTCTGTGACTTTTGCCGACCGTCCTGGTTGCACCCCGACTGCCCTGGTCGCACCCCGACTGCTTATACAGCTTGGTCCGTCCACTACACGGGCGATCGAGGGCTACACCCCATGGGTGCCCAGCTCATGCTGGAGCTTTTTCGCACAGTTCTGACTGCTTTGCGATCTCCTTCATGTCTTGTATGTCTTCTCTTAATGGTTGCTAAAATACTCGGGTAGCACATGCCTTAATCTATGAAACCTTGACTCATTCTGTGCGTCTACTATATGCGAGCATCGGGTCAGCCCCAGCGCTATAGCCTGAGATAAGCCGTCCTCTCCGTGAGCAGTGGTTTGCAGGGTTAGGTGCTTAAACGTAACAAGCTAACTACTCAGGAAAATTACACGACCTACAAGAGCAGGACGTGCAAGAATTTACTTCTACAGCGAATTAAACTTCCGAGTTGTTCAATTATTAAATGATCTACACTATGCTACATAATGTTTGTATTGTCCTTTTACAACTCAAAAACTACTCGGCGAGCCTCCTGCTGCTCGGCCGACCTTTTTGGCTCGGGGCGGGAGGCGACTTGGCGTGCTTTGATGGCTCGGCTAGCTCCCATGCTCAGGGGCTGGGCGCCACAAATGACTCGACGTGCCTCCCGTCACCCAGCCGACCTCTTTGGCTCGGGGCGGGAGGTGACTTAGCGTACTTCTGCGGCTCGTGTGGCTCCCAGGCTCGGGGACTGGGGCTAGGCGCCACAAACGACTCGGCGTGCCTCCCGTTGTCCGGCCGACCTCTTTGGCTCGGGGCGGGAGGTGACTCGACGTGCATCCGTGGCTCCCCCAGTCCTCATCCTCGGGGGCTGGGCGCCTATTTCAAGTCAGCGTGCCTTCGTGGCTGCGCCAGTCCTCGTACTCGGGGGGCTGGATGCTTACTTCTGGTTGGTGTGCCTTCGTGGCTTCGCCTATCCTTGTGTTCAGGCACTAGGATCTGCTTCAGGGATTACCTTTTTTGACCATTGGATCGATTATATTAATCGCTTCAAAGCTCGGGGGCTACTCCTACGGAGTGCGTCTTGCGACGCCCTCCGTAATCTTTGTTTTGACCTGCTGGATGCCAGCATCCATCAACTCGGCACTCAACTTTGCTCTGCGCCTTGGCTCTGCGTTCACTCAAATTTTCTTCTTCTTTTTGAGCACTACGCCAGCCTCTCCGTCACCATGATGCCATCGCAGCTCCAGCCAACTTCATTTCAAGCTTCGCTGCGATGACTTCAAGTTCCTGTTCGTCTATACATCGCTCGGGGGCTTAAGGGATATGGGTACCCCATGGGTCCCTACCAACTAGGATATTGATCGGACCTGACAAGTGGGCCCGTCCGGTCAGGGAGTGCGGACCGAGGACATGAAGTTACTTGGAGTACACGTCAAGGCAACAAGACGGTTCAAATTTGCCTGAATATCAGGGAACGCGTATTGTAGTCCGACTCAGATTACCTTCCATGTAACTATCGAGTAGATTGGACTCAAACCGACTTGTAACCCTAGGTCATCATCCTATATAAGGCGAACAAGGGAGCCTCCCGAGGGCATCCAATCTGAACATTGAGCAATACAATCCACCAGCATATATGACGTAGGGTATTACTCTCGGAAGTCCGAACCTATCTAAAACCCTCGTGTCCCCTTCGTGTTCTCGCGGTCACCTTCAAGTTCTTGGTTTCGCAATCACCCTCACCTACAAATCAACCACTTGGGCAACCTCCTGGTGGACTGTCGGGCTACTAAATCCGACATTTGGCTCGCCAGGTAGGGATGACCGTGAGATCCTCCTAGCGAATTTAATGGCGGTCACTCAAAGATCGGGTGAGTCATTTCACATGTTGGTATTAGATTGATCTGATCTTGTCGATAGCTAATCTCAGATTGATTTTACTTTCCAATCCGCCGACCTAAACAAATCAACGGAGGCGGCGACGTACAGTTGATAGGATGCTGCGGAGCACCGAGGCACCCCGTCTTCCTATGTCCTGGGTGCTACTAGGATTTGCCACATGCGGCCACGCATATACATGGAGATGGCACATTGCCCATGCAAAGCACCCGATAGGATTCTTGATCTGCTACGTCCGAAGCTAACGTGTTGACGCTATGCATGCGGCTTTGATCTACACATGCGTACTGGAGAGATCAGATTAAATTGACAAGCTCAATAGGGAAGCACATTCTTTTCTTTTTAGTGTTTAATCTATTCCAAGCTCCATCATTACTTATGGCATCTAATAGAGATTACTTTTCTCATATTGTTTCATTAATACGTGAGGAGTACATTACGGATCAGGCACACATCCTTTGGCTTGCACCAGATCGGCAGCACACGACGGCAGCCATGTGTGTCGACAGTGACATCATACGATCGCATCTACGGAGGCCATTGCACTGCTGCCCCTACATCTAGTACCGCCGACCACTTCGATCACCCGGACACGACATCAGCTTTGTCAACACTGTTCACCAATTGCTGCTAGCTCGGGCATGACGCTAACTTGCCACGAATCAAGCTAAGTCTTATTTACGATTAAATGTTTTACGGCTTCCGTATACCTACATACGCCTCGGCTTCTCCATGTCTCCGTGACTTTCGCCGACCGCCTCGGCTCCTTTGTGTCTCTGTGACTTTCATCGACCACCTTGGTCACACCCCGTCTGCTTATACAGCTTGATCCGTCCACTACACGGGCAGTCAAGAGCTACACCCCACGGGTGCCCAGCTCATGCTGGTGCTTTTTCGCATAGTTCCGACTGCTTTGCAGCTTGTCGTCCCTCTTAATGGTTGCTAAAGTACTCGGGTAGCACACGCCTTAATCCATGAAGCCTGACCGTCATGTGTTGCTTCCTGCTAAGCATGCTCGAGTCTGCTCGGCAACACCCCGGCAGGGTCATGTGCTTAAACATAACGGGCTAACTACTCGGGGAAATTACCTGACCTACAAGAGCGGGATGCGCAAGAGTTTACTTCTACAACAAATCAAACTTTTGAGTTATTCAATCATTAAATATTCTACATTTTGCTACATAATGTTTGCATTATCTTTTTACAGCTCAAAAACTACTCAGCGTACCTCCTACCACTCGGTCGACCTCCCAGGATCAGAGGCTAGGCGCCACAGACGACTCGGCGAGCCTCCTGCTACTCGGCCGGCTCCTAGGCTTGGGGGCTGGATGCCCTAGATGACTCGGCGAGCCTCCCGCTGCTTGGCCGACCTCTCTGGATCGGGACGGGAGGCGACTCGGTGCGCTTCCGCGACTCGGCCAGCTCCCAGGCTCGGGGGCTGGGTGCCACAGATGACTCGGCGAGCCTCTTGCTACTCAGTCGACCTCTCTGGATCGGGGCGGGAGGCGACTCGGTGTGCTTCCGCGACTAGGCTGGCTCCCAGGCTCAGGGGCTGGGCACCCCAGATGACTCGGTGAGCATCCTACTGCTCGGCCTACCTCTAGCTTGGGGCAGGAGGCGACTCGGTGCGCTTCCATGACTCAGCCGGCTCCCAGGCTTAGGGGTTGGGTGCCACAGACAACTCGGCGAGCCTCCTGCTGCTCGACCAACCTCTCTAGCTTAGGGCAAGAGGCAATTCGGTGTGCTTCCGCGACTCGACCGGCTCCCAGTCTTGGGGGCTGGATGCCATAGACGACTTGGCGTGCCTCCTGCCACCAGGCCGACCTCCCAGGCTTGGAGGCTGGGTGCGGGAGGTGACTCGGTGTGCCTCTCTTCGCCAGTCCTCGTGCTCGGGGGTTGAGCGCCTATTTCGGGTCGGCGTGCCTCCGTGGCTCCGCTAGTCCTCATGCTCGGGGGCTCGGAGGCTACGTGTAGGATATCACTTGATGTGCGTCCATAGCGTTTCACAAGACAAAGATTACAAGATCAAGGATTTTTCTTTGAGCACTGCGCAGCTTCTCGGCAACCAGACGACAAAAGCACTCGGGCAAAGCTTATCCAACTCGGCATTCGTGTCGAGCTGCCGTTCAACTCCACACCGCTCGGGTGCTTGACGGTTATAGATATCCAGGTACCCTCATGGAGGGCCCAGCCGACCACTAATGGGTCGGCCCAACTTGATGAAGAAGGCAGAACATAGAGTCCGACTAGAGCTCCCCACGTGTTGTAATCCGACTAGATCTCATCTATAGTAACCGACTAGGGGTCCTGCCATATAACCCTACCCCTCGGAGTATATAATGGGAGGTAGGGGTACTCCTAGGAGGGAACCAATCCAATCCCTCAACACAACAACCAACACCCAAGTGCGGGGTGCAATACAATCCCCCAAAATAGGATGTAGGGTATTACACTACACTGGCAGCGCAAACCTGTATAAATCTCTATGTCTTATGCCTTGTGTTACCATCAAGTTCATGGTCTTGTGATCCTCTCTACCTAAAAATCAACCATCTGGGTACCCCCTAGGTGGACTACCGGTCACTAAATCCGACACTCGCTTTTACCTTCGAGTTCCAGGTCCAATGATCCTACTCCAACCAATCTACTACCTCGGGATACCCCTCGATAGATTGCCGGGTATAAAATACTGACAAAAGGGCATGTGCAAAAAAGGCATAACTAGGGATGGCAATGGGTCAGGTTGGGTGCAGGTGGAGCAAAATCCACCCATGATAAAACCCACCATACTTGACTACACCCACACCCATAAGAGCTAGTGGGTGGATTTTTACACCCGCACCCGTTGGGCACCCGTCGGATTTGGGCATCCACTGGGTTTTTTAAAAAAGTAAAGTGTTCAAAATATATGAACATGATCATACGATATCAAGTAATACGGTACGAATTTGATACACAAAATGCAATTCGAGCAACATACCAAAGTATGAAGCCAAACTTTAATGTTTCATCTAACAAAAGAATAGTCCAGCAATGATAGTACATAAACAATTCGACGTCAATATAGTCTACTAAGGTAGCAATACAAAATTTCACCTCACAGTATATGATACATCAAACAATTCAACATCGAAAGTTCATTATATTAGTATAATTTAATGCTTTCACAAAGGTATTAAAGATTAGGGTCAAGGTTTAAGGAATTTTGGGCACCCACTAGGCACCCATGGGTGAAATTCTGCACACGCCCCTAACCCACCTAAGTATGGGTCGGGTCGGGTCTGGACCCATGAGTGAAATTCTACACCCACACCCATTGGGTGCCAAACCCGTGGGCACCCGTACCCATGGGTGTGACTGCCATCCCTAGGCATAACCTAGACTTTGCAATCTAATTTGCATTCGTATAGAAAACTCACCTAAAACTTCATTGATGGATAGAATGGACGCATGATGCTGAGTGTTAACTTACAATCTTACAATGATGCGAAGTCAAAATAATTAAGACCAAAGTTATCGAGTTCTTGGATCGACATGATAGAAGAACATGGATCGACATACCTATTATCTTACCCATGAAAGACTCCTACGATGTGGGAAAGTAATTGTTCCCAGGACTATGATTGTAACTATCCTCGGCCCGACATTCCAAAAACAAGGAACGTAAGGAATGTAGCATCATTCCACGTTCCCAGCTATTAAGATCTAGACCTCGTTGTATATCCTATATCATCGTACCATGATCCAAGATGAGGGTTCAATTCCATTGTTCATGGCTGTTAGCACGCCAAGTTGTGAACCGCAAGCGTACGGATCAGTTGTAGCTATTCCCTCACAGTATTCCCCCAATGTTTATCAATCCATGGAACTTATAGCATAAGATCTATTTCAACTAGCATTGTTAGTATTAAGTTGATGTTTATGAGAGATTCAGATCCAATCTACTACGCATGTACAGACAGATAACAGATAGAGCAAAGGTAACCAATCTAGAGCAACCTAGACTATGCATATGTTGTAATTCAGAGCATGGATAGCAAAACAACACAGATATGATCTTAGTAAAAATTATCTTTAAACCTACACCTCCAGTCTGGATCCCGAAACCCCCCGCGTTACACAAGAAAGATCCTGTTATGATCACCTCTATCAGCGCAAACAGGTTAAGGGCACGATCAAGAGAACGGTTATACTCATCGGTAGACCAAGCATGCAAATCTGGTCACCACGACCACAAGAACACCCTAGACAATCTATCATCAATTTTCAGCAAGCAAACCCGATAAAGCATAAAACCATCAAAGGAGATACTTAGATTGCTAAGAACATGAACACATCTATTACTTCACCATGAATGATTGTACATCACAAGATCACCACTGGGATCCTACCTTGATCTTGATGACTCCTAGCTCCTGAACTCCAGCGTAATCTTCCTCGTAGGGTGATCACACCGGCAGAGGTAGCCTACGCTAAACCCCAACAACTGCATGGCCCTCAGCTCTCCGCAGAGGTGTCCCTCAAGCTCCTTCTGCTTCTCTGCTACTTCACGTCGAGTATGTCATCTTTGATTGGGGCTCGGTGGATTTTTCGAAGTGTTTATAGTACAGAGTGCGCGTGGTAAAAATTGAAAGGCGTGGGGGCGAAGGAAACCCCCAGGCCAAATTGAAAGGCGTGGGGGCGAAGGAAACCCCCAGGCCGATCGGCCTGGGAGGGTCCAGGCCGATGGGCCTGGGCCTTCCTTTTGCCCTATCGCGTCCTGCTTCGTCTCCAAGTTTCCTCAGGTGCTGTGGAATCTTCTTTTCACTTGCATGTGGGCCTAGCACGTCGGTAGCTTCGAGATGAGATTGATCTTCAATGACTTTCCAAATCTCCACTTGATCTTCTCCGATTCTTCTTTGATCCCAAGTTGGTCCTTTCCATATCTTCATAAATTTAGCCTCTAAGCAATGTTGGAGGGTTGCTTGCCAAAGATGAGCAACAGGGGGTGCCAGAGGGTGCCAGGTCGATCAGCCTGGGCTCCTCTAGGCCGATCAACCTAGCCCCTTCCTAGACCCGTAGACCTTCGTGTTCGACGCTCGTTTAATGCTCATTAGTTCAATATGATATCTTTTAACCACTTTAAATGTTGATGAATTAAATAGATTGACCACTTTAAATGTTGATGAATTAAATAGATTGACACATAATTAAAAGGACATCATAGTAATTTCTCATTATTTTTGGTACTTGGTCCTACCAAACTGGTACTTATTCATACTTCTCTTTAGATACAGTACTTTCTTTGTTTCCACCGTTCGATTTCTTAGGATTGACGGCTCTCATTTTTTTCAATCACTCTAAAATCTCTCATGATATACCATTTTGATATATTGGATCTTTTAAAATGGTTGAGTTATGATTCAATATTTGTTTGAAATTAAGGTGGATTGAGATAATGTAAATAAGTTTACCCGGCCATTGGATGGAGGGAGGCCAGTATTCTAACAGTTTTAGAATTTTTGTTCCAAACTTATACAGAATCGTATGAATTTGGCGCTAAACTTCTTTTTTAAGTGGCTTCGAGAGCAGGAGAAAGGAGGGAGAAAGAAGTCAACCGGGCAAAGGAACGCATGCCCTGCTTTGCTGGCATTTCAAGCAGTCTTTCACACAAGTCCCTCCCAGCCACCCAATTACCCACCATTCCCCCCTGTCCCTTCTCCATCGACCACCTGCTAGCTCCCCACATTTCTCTCTCAATCGCTTGGATGAACAAAGCTTCTTCCTTTACGTCAAACTCGGAGTGGCTGAAATGCCGGAAATGGCCGTGTTCCTCCTCAAGCAACAGATCACGTAAACTGCAACGAGGAAACAGGTGAGCAAGGTCTCCTGCCATTGCAAACAAACAGTCACGCACCATGGTGGAGCTCAATTGCATTTCTCGTTTTGTCTCTCCAGCGCGCCACGTCCAACGGCTTCGCCATGAAAGGGATGGACTTGAATGGTCCAGGTTAGTCATTTTCCATGTGAGTTGCTTGCATCATCTTTCAGTTACAATTTTTAAGGGATGCCATTCGCATTTGCACCCGCTTTCGCATCCTCTTCATGTTATGTGATAATGCATTTGGAATCGCTCATCGCCATAAAATATTTCAGATAGCTTAATCACCACAGTTCAATAACAAATTAAGAATTAATCCAGAGAGAAATATTATGGTGTGCTAATTTTCTTTTCTACGATTTGATATTTCAGATCCGCAGAGTTTAAGTGCAGCACGGGCACGGTTGAAGAGCGCGAGCCTAAACTACGTGGATTGGCCCAATAGGCAAAACGATGATACATGCCAGTACCAGTAATTTACAATGCTCAATTAGTTTCTTTTGAATTTATGATGTTGATTGATATGTTCCTGTAAAAAAGATGATACGGCGATGACCTCTGCTACATGGATGCAGGATGTTTGTTGCTACCTGGAATGTTGGAGGAAAGACTCCGAATAATCGGCTCAACCTGCAGGATTTTCTTCAGGTTGAAGAATCCCCTGACATTTACGTCTTAGGGTACGGCCGCATTTCACATCCCACAGTATTTTGTGTGATTTCGGTTGAATTTTGATTGCATGGCACAGCATGAATTTGAATTTGTTGGGTTTTCATCTCTGGTACGTTCGCCTGTCTCTGAATCTGACGCTACACGAGTAGGTTTCAGGAGATAGTTCCCCTGACCGCCGGCAACGTGCTGGTCCTGGAGGACAACGAGCCGGCGTCCAGGTGGCTGGCGCTCATCCACCAGGCGCTCAACGAGCCCCAGGAGCAGCCTGAAGACGACGACGACGAGCCGCCGCCACCGGAGCCGCCGGCCGACGCGCGGCGCCGCCACCACCGCCGCCGCGACTCCTCGTCCCTCTTCTTCCAGACGCCGTCGCTCAAGGTGCTCAGCAACAGCTACCGCGTCGACAGCGCGCTCGTCAAGACCTGCAACTGCTCCGCCGAGCCGTCCTCCATGCGCCGCCGGGCGGCGGAGATCCGCGCGTCCGTGTACCGCGCCGAGGCCGAGGCCGACGCGCCGTCCACGAGCGCCGCCGCCGAGGCGTCCACCAGCGGTTGCAGCGACGCCGAAGCGGACAACTCTGACGGCACGCCGACGGCGCAGTGCGAGCCTGGCTGCGGCGGCGGCATGAGCTACTGCCTGATCGCGAGCAAGCAGATGGTGGGGCTGTTCCTGTCGGTGTGGGTGAAGAGGGAGATGGTGGAGCACATCGGCCACCTCCGCGTGGACTGCGTCGGCAGGGGCATCATGGGGTGGCTCGGCAACAAGGGCTGCATCGCCATCAGCATGACGCTGCACCGCACCAGCCTCTGCTTCGTCTGCAGCCACCTGGCCTCCGGGGAGAAGGAGGGCGACGAGCTCCGCCGGAACGCCGACGTCGCCGAGATCCTCCGGAGCGCGCACTTCCCGCGCCCGTGCAAGGCGCCGGGCAGCCATCGGGTCCCCGAGAGGATTCTTGAGCACGAGTAAGCTTCACTAGCTACCGCCTCTGAAGTCTGAAGAATCACCACGAACTTGCAGTGTGCTAACGCGATTTGCAACTTGCAATCTTGGATTGATATGGATTCCAAGCAGCCGGATGATATGGCTCGGAGACCTGAACTATCGAGTGTCGCTGAGCTACGAGGAGACGAGAACGTTGCTGGAGGAGAATGATTGGGACACTCTATTGGAGAAAGATCAGGTATGAAACTATGAAAACAGCCATTGCATGTGACGAACACCTGGTTTAATTTGGCTAAATTTCCACCACAAACGCAACAATTTCGTGCAGCTGCTGATCGAGAGGGAAGCTGGAAGGGTGTTCCGAGGGTGGAAGGAAGGCAAGATCTGCTTCGCGCCGACTTACAAGTACACGCAGAACTCCGACGCCTACGCCGGCGAGACGGCAAAGTCCAAGAAGAAGCGGAGGACGCCGGCGTGGTATTCGATCATCCCAACACTCTGACTCTGCAGCTCGATCATGTATATACGTTACCGCAGGCCATGCATGTCAGCGTAGGTGCGACCGGATACTGTGGCACGGCGACGGCGTCGAGCAGCTGCAGTACCTGCGCGGCGAGTCGAGGTTCTCCGACCACCGCCCGGTCTGCGGCGTGTTCGCCGTCGAGGTGGACGCCGACGACGGGAGCAAGATCATGAGGAGCTACTACTCCGTGAACGCGCGGATGGGGCATGACAGGCCCGCGTAGACACGGCTTGATCTGTGAATTCTCGCAGTGGAATGTTTGTGTGTATTAGGCAGGTTGAACAGAAGATTGTAGAGGCCATTCTCTTAATTTCTCTCTGGATTAATTCCTAATTCCTTATTAAACTCGTAGTGGAATGCAAACTAATTAAATCGTAAGAAATTTCTGGGTATGATGGGATATTCAGATTTGCAAAGAGTGTGTGGCGTGTACGTGATTGTGTTTCAGGATAACTGGATCACTAGCACGCGCACAGCCGGTCAGCCCAACCAAAATTTGCAAACAACGAGGCTTCTTCCTCTTCCAAAAAGAAAAAAACCTCCGCCGCCTCTTGCCAGTTGCCATTGCCACTAGACATCTCCTCACACCAGTGACCATTGCCAACTCTCCTCTCTCCATTACCTCAGTCTCGCTGGAGATGGAGACTGTTTGTCCTAAGGTGCTCCTCTCCGATGCCGACAGAAGTCCCGAGTGCAATCTAGAATTTGCAATCCTTCTGACCACTTCGTGTCCCGGCGGTGTTCGTCCCAACTGACACACCTGCTGCTCTCAACTGGCGCCACGCCACCACCCCCTCTGTGTCCACCATGCTACTCCTTCGAAGACACCTCCTCTCTTTCCTCCGCGCGGCCTCCCCGCTCCCTTCCCCAATCCACCATCGCGCCTGCCCCCCACTCTCCACCTATGCCTCTCCCTCCACCTCTGCCACCCTTTTCTCCCTCAAGGACTACCTTGTCGCCGCCTGCGGCCTTGCCCCAGCTCAAGCCTGCAAGACAGCCAAGAAGGCGTTCGACGAAATATCCAAAACTAAGGGCTATTTCCAAAACTAAGGGCCGGGCCTATATAACTGCTCCGCTCTAGAAAAAATAGCTCCACTCCACCAACTCCACCTTCCTTCAGCTCCACTCCACCAAATCCAAAAAATATGAAGTCGTTGCACCTGTTTGGCAAATGAGAGGACTACAGCTCTAGGAACATGATGTTTTTATGTGCATTGTTTATTATACCCCTGTATTGTGGGACCCACGCGTCAGTGTACATTGAAGCGTGGCCTGGCTTGCGGTGGCGTGGCCCCACGGGTGGCAATGGCGTGTGTGTCTCCGTAGCTCACGTCGCGTGGCCATGGAAGACTCGATGAACTCGGCCATGGAGTCGAGGCGGGAGAAGTCGGACTAGTCTATCTGCTCGGATCCGCCGAGGCTAGCATGCTCGAGGCGGATGTGGGGCAACGAGTTGACGCCGAATTGGTGGAAGGAGTGCTGCGACTCAGCGAACTCAATCTTGGCGAAGAAGAGGTCGCTGGAGCCGAGGTTGTGGGCAAGGAAGGAGGCGGAGAGGAGCGCGAACTCGGTGCAAAGCTGGTCCTGCGACAAATCAAGGCCGTCCGCCTGGAGTTCGAGCTCCCGTCGCCGCCCGAAGCTTGGGCTCCCCCTCCCCTTGCCGCCCAGAGCTCAAGCCCACTCCGAGCCTGCGAGCTCGGGCTCCCCGCGCTGCCCGGAGCTCCCCATCCGCAGCCGCCTGGATCTCCCCTGCCGCGGCCGCCCGGATCTCCCCTTGCGTGCGGGGCAGTGAAGAGAGTCTGAAGGAGGCTGCAGCGGCTGCAAAGGGGGCAGTGGGAAGATCATCGGCAAGGCTGGAGCAGCTGCGTTGCGTGGATTGGAGCGCGAGCGGCGCGAGGCAGTCAGGCGAGCATCGAGCTTTTAGCTAGTAGAGCAGGAATGTAACGACCTTGGTTTATTTAGCCAAGTTGATCTCAAGACAAATCCCAAATCTGCAGTTTTCATCGGCCCGACCCCTAAAAACCCAACAAACCGCACCAACCCAGCAAACGTCAACTCTTCTCTAAGTCCTGAAACCAGTGATCCTCCAAATCTTAGAGCTGTGGGAGAGCCAAACACTGAATGGTGGACCCAAAACCAGATCCCACGGATCTCTCAAGTCAGACGCGCCAGAGCCCGCGTGCGCCCCGCTTCAGAGCCTCTCCACCGCGTGGCTCGACCTCCCTGACGAGCGCCCCCTCGCCCAGCCGCCGGCCGCGACAAGATAGATCAGCGCGCCACCTTCCCAATCGCGCGCGGAAGCCCTTGCAATCCTTTCTGCCTCGCCTCGTCTCGCTCGCACCCTCGCCGGCCGCGCCAAGGCGCCCTGTCGCCACCACGACACAGGATTTGTCGCTGCCGCGCCAGACCGCCTCGCATCCCGCACCCATCACCTCGCCCGAATCCAGGGTCGCGCCCCCCAATGCCTTCCAGCTTTTCCATCTCCCCCACAGTCGCGCCGCCCACGCACGCGCTCCACAACAATACCGCCCTCGCCAACCACGACTCCAGCAGCGACAGCTCCTTTTTCCGCCTCGCCAGTAACGTGCCCCGGCAAAGCCGCTGATCTGCGCTCGCCTGCAGTGCCTTTCCTTCCTTCCTGTCACACGCTAGTCAAGTCGCCGCCCCCAATCCGTTGCTTGACGCGACCAGATCGTGCTCGCCCTTGCCAACTCTTCGTCCCGGCAAATCCGCGCCTGCGCTTTGTCTCCAGTGCACAATGACCAAAAGCCCTATCCCCGAAGCTCCGCTTCACTGGCCAATGGAGGCGCCGCCCAATCGCCGCCACGGCAGAGCACTCCATCCTTTTTGACCTGATCTTTGCGCTGCTCGAACTCTCTCTCTCTCTTCCGCGCAGCTATAAAAGGGAATACCAGAGCCCTTACCGGAGTTTCCTTCACCATCGCTGCCTCACCGTACCTTACTCTGCTCGCACTTGAGCGCCACCGCTTAAGCTCTGGAGGAACTTTCCCTCTCCACTCAAACCCGCTTCTCCCAACCCACTAGCCGTATGTTTTCCTCTGCACGGTGCTAGAGCTTGCTTGTTGTCCACAAGAAGCACCGCCACCGCCACAGCACCGTCGAACCTCGCCGCCGCCCAAGCCTTAGTGCCTTAGTCCTTCCGCCTAAGCCTGTTCCTTTCTGACCCTAAGACTTCACCAGTAGGCCTAAAGGTAAGCTGCCGACCCCTTCCCGGTTCGCCCGACCCCTTTTTCCGTCTCGCCCGACCCTGTCTGTGTCGCCGACCCTGTCTGTGTCGCCGACCCTTGTCCGCCTCACCCGAGGGCTCGGTTGTACCTTTTTCTTTGACCCGAGGGTATCTGTGTAAAATTTCAGGGACTTCTCTATGTTAAGTCTGAGGACCCCGGTACAGTTATTCCTTAGGTCTGAGGGTCAGATCATAAGTTTCTCCCAACCCGACCCTTTCGTCTTGTTCTCCATCAACTGAAGCTTGAACTTCCACACCTTTTTCCTGTAGCTTTGCTACAAGTGTCTGAGCTAAAGCGTGCAAGTGTTGTTGAAATAACCATCTAAATGTTTAACCCCTGCATTTGCACTTGCGTGTAGAACTAAATCTCGCCGACAGCACCTACGAGCTACATCCGGTGCAAGAAGACGGAGCAGTAGCTGAGCTGCCGACCGCAGGAGCTGAAGCAGAACCCGCAGAAGACCAGTTTGACTCCACCCCGCTCGAAGGCAAGCCCCGGAGCATGAACCCAACTTTCTAAACTTGCACATGCCTTCCTTCGTATGTATGTGCATTTACGTTATAGGAGTTGTTTGAAACCATAGATGCATGACTTAGTTCCCTTGATCTGAACACTAGTCTGATAAGTCCGAGTAGTTGCAATGCTTAATAGGACTCGGTAAAAGTCGAGTGATTTTCTATCACTCACGAGTTATAGGAGTTGGTTGCTATCCTTCCGGTTACAACTATAAGGACGGTGGACGGGGCAGGGCCTTGTGAACTCTTTTGGTGGTCGGTGGATCGCTCCGTCTGTCTATAAGAAGTTGTTTAAGGCCGGAAAATGTTCGTGTTCGTGATCAAATGTTTGAAAGTACTAATCTCATACCTAGTATGGGATGGGAAAGCCTAGTAACTGATTGAACTAGGGCGTGGCTTATACCCCCGCTGTCCCTGGAACGAGGTTCCCATGGTGCATCATGTGGGTGCAAGTGCGGCCACGGTACGACAAGAGGTCGGGACTGTGGAGCATTGCATGCCAAGGGAAGTTTGGACCTGACACGTGCCTGAGAATTGATAGGGACGACCGACACATAAAGCGACCCTTTGCGGTGCGCGGATGTCGTGAGATTAGGTTCTCCATGCATGGTTAAGAAACTCGAATCGATTCGTCTGCCTCTCACAGTTTGAGACTGCTTGATCGCTATGCTACATTGAGCAAAGATGGAACATGATAATGATATGAACTTGACGTTTGAGCTATCTATACACATATTGTTTGGATCTATGTCTGCTTAGCACAAGCTGCAAATATAGACTGGACTTAGAATCGGAGCTAAAATATTGAAAGTAAGGACTCACTATAGTTGCTTTTGGCAAAACAAACCCCTCAGCCAAAGAGTCTTGCATGTCTAGAAGTTGGTGGAGTAGTTTTCCCACCGGTCGGTTAAGTCTTGTTGAGCTTAGCAGCTCAGCCTTGCTTGTGGCATCTCTTTTCAGGTGAAGTTGACGCCTCTGAGTTTGCTGCTGTTGGCACTTGGCCGCCCCAGCTTCCTCCTAGGTGAACGGTCGAGTGGGATCCCTCCTCGGACGGCGAGGAGAGGGATTATTGATGTCCTGATCGGCCTCATCAGGGACATCCGACCCCGGCGCTAGCTTCCGCTATTTTATCTTTCCGCTGCTTTTGAATCTTGTAAAACTCTGATTTTCGAACTAGTGTGTAATAAATTGTTGAACTTGTTTAACTTGGCTGATCTGTTGTATTCTTTGAAACCACTCACCTTCGTGTGAGCTATGCTAACTCGGTCCTGTCTAAATGGTTTTATCGGATGAATCCGACGGATCGTCGAATTAACTTGGTTAAGGCATGTGATTCGTGTGTTAAGCGACTTAACCGTGCTTTAGCTAAGTTAATCCGAGGAGCTCCGCCACAAGGAAGGGGAAGAAGACGAGAGCTATGGGTGGAGCTTCTACAGACCGGGCCTTGGTCTTTGTCCGCAGCTCACGTCACACGACCCGTCCGACGATGGCGACCCAACCGCGGATGGTAGGGCGGCACGGCTGCGATGAATAGGGGAGAAAGGAAGGGGGCGACGGGAGAAAGGAAGGAGGCGACGGGAGGAGGGGAGAGACTGTTTTGTTTTGCGAACCGATATCTTATGTAACCGGTGGCATGGTGGGTAATTACCCCACAACTCCAAGAGAAGGTTTGAAACTGAAGTCTTCGAAGCACCCCTTGAGGTGCTCCAGAAAAACCTTGAAGTTGGTCCCTAGATCCACCTTTTTTTTAAAGTTGATGCTAATAAAGCTAGAAGTGTTTGACAAGATGAATGTGGAGCGGAGCTGCAAAATTTAGAGTGGAGCAGTCCAAATACGCCCTAAGAGGAAAGCATTTGAGGAGCTCTCCAACTGCCGCCTCAACTCCGCCTCCAACCCCGACGCCATCCTTGCCCTGCTCTCTGGGGTCGGCCTCTCCAGCGCCGACATCGTCGTCGCGGACCCGCTAGCTTCTCCTCCGCTCCTCACCCAAGAACGTCGGCCCTCGCCTGCTCGCGCTCCGCGACTGCCTCGGTCTGTCCGCTCCCCAGATCGTTCGCTTCCTCCTGGTCGGCTCACACATTCTCCACGGCTGCAATGTCGTTCCCAAGCTGGAGTTATTCATCTCCTTCTATGGCTAATTAGAGCGGCTCCTTATAATCATGAAGAGGAACAACACTATCCTACGTTCGGATCTTGAGAGGGTGATCAAGCCTAACATCGCGCTGCTGCGTCAGTGTGGCCTAAGTGTTGGGAGATATTGCCCAGCCGTGTTCACGCAGCGTGCGGATGCTTAGCTTCAACCCAGAGCGTGTAAAGGAGTTCGTGCTACGCGTGGAAGAGCTTGGGGTGCACCGTAGCTCGGGAAAGTTCAAGCAGGCAATTTCAGCTGTCTCCGATATCAACAGAGAGAAGGTTTCTCCCAAGCTCGAGTTTTTGAAGAGTACTCTTGGTTGCTCCGAGAGGGAAGTTGCAATTGCAGTGTCCATGATGCCATGTATTCTGAGGAGAATCTTATCCGCAAGATTCAGTTCTTCATCGAAGAGATTGGAATGGAGCCTCAGTACATTGTTGAAAGGCCTGTCTTGTTATCATACAGCCTGGAGAAGCGGCTAGTGCCCCGGCATTGTGTCATGAAGATGCTGCAGGCAAAAGGGTTAACTAGCAATTTAAGCTTTTCTTCATTAGCTAAACTTGGAGAGAAGGATTTCAGATTGAAGTTCATCGACTGTCATGAGGACTCTGTTCCTGGTCTTGCAGGTTATTATGCCACAGCTTGTGCTGGTGATGTGCTCCATGAAATCCAACTATCATCCTGAAACATTTAATATTCTGGATATCATTCAGGTGGATTGTAGAATTGCAACTCATTCTCATCAGCAACTGTCCATGGTTTCTTTTCAGCAATAGAACTACTGCTAATCTTTAACTGGTCATAGTCCAAGTTTAAGTCATTGTTATCTATGAGGAATTTGTTTGAGTTACTCTGTAGACTTGCTGACGAGTATAGTGTAGTAGTCACTTCTTGCTAGCACATGACTTAAATTTAATATATCCTCAAAGTTAGCTGTTCTTCAGCAGAATGGTCGTTGTAGTACTTGATCCACTAGTAACATTTTGGTATTACTTTCCAGTTTTGTCTAAGCATGTTTGTTTAGCATGATTTTTATCCGAGCTGATGTTCAAGTACCTCACACTTGCTTTGTTTTTTTGAATGACGCGTAGCTCGTTCCGATAAGCTGGAAAAAAAAAGCAATTGTGTCCCCAGATTGTACCAAACCTACCGATGGAAGAAATTAACAAGTAGTGTGATGACGAGAGTAAAGAGCAACGCCCACATAAGCAAAGATACTGCCACAAATTGTGTTGGAAGCGATCTGAGGATATTCAGCTCAAAATAAAATCTGATGGAAGCTTGGCCAAAGGCTACGGGCAGGTGTTTCACCATCAGAAGTGGAGAGGATAAATACGAAGCCGCAGGTAACGAAGACTTTTTCAGTTATCTGCTTCAAAGCATATTTAGTGGCCTCTATGCAGGGATGAAAGGTAGGGCCTTGTTTACTTCGCGAATTTGGGAGGTGCCAAATTACTGTAGCAACACTGTAACGTTTCGTTTCATTTGTATTTGTGAATTATTGTCCAAATATTGACTAATTAGGCTCAAAAGATTTGTCTCGCATAGTACAACAAAACTGTGCAAATAGTTTTTAATTTCGTCTACATTTAGTACTTCATGCATGTACCGCAAGTTTGATGTGATGGGGAATCTTCTTTTTGCATAGTGTCAAAGTTGGGAGTTTTGTGGGAAGAGAACAAGGGCTAGGTTTGATTGCTACAGAGGTGGTGGTGGAGCTCCAATGCGACATTGTAATTCGTAAGCACCTGAAGCACTTCGATGACGGCCTTTGGTTTGCTATTCTCTCCATCCTAAATTACTATTCGTTTTGACTTTTCTAGATACATGATTTTTATTATGCATCTAGATATATGCTATGTCTAGATGCGCAGCAAATATTATGTATTTAGAAAAGTCAAAATGAACAGTAATTTTATTCATTTTGACTTTTCTAGATACATGATTTTTACTATGCATCTAGATATATGCTATGTCTAGATGCGCAGCAAATATTATGTATTTAGAAAAGTCAAAATGAACAGTAATTTGAGTCGGAGAGAGTAGATTGGAATTCATAACTAATTTGTGGCTATTGAGCAACTCCAAGAGGCCACTAATCTTACCCCCAATACTTTTTTTAGGGAAAAAAGGAGAAAAAACGAACTCCAACAGTCCACCCAAACCTTCCCCAATTTTTTAGCAACGCTAAAAAACAGCCTACCACCGCGTATATTTTAGCGTTGGCATTCCTCCCCCAATCCTGATTCCCGCCCGCTCGCGCGTCCCTTCCAATGGGCCCAATACGATGACGTGGCCTGTTTTAAAATATTGGGGACTATTTATTAGCGATCTGCTGTGGATTGATATGTTTTTGGGGAAAATTTTTTTTGAAAGAACCCCCAATACATAGTTTTGGGGAAGAATTTTTTAGAGTACTCTTGGAGTTGCTCTATCCTGACCTGCCAATCGTAATCGGATTCAGCTGAGTTATTTGCACAGGTAACCTCGCTATTATTTTACAAGACAGAAACTTTCAATTGTATTTACCAAATTATAAGTCGTTTTAGGTTAAATGTTTTTCTATGCATATAGATATGCCTAGATTCATAGCAAAATCTATAAATTTAGAAAAGTTAAAATGACCTACAATTTGAAACGGAGGGAGTACATGATAAAAGAATTTTCGATTGTATTGTTGTGCACTGAATTTTACAACAGGAAGCTAATTACATTACATGTGAAAAAAATCACAATCACAAAGCATCCAAATAAGAGGGCTTATAGGGAGAAAAAAAACCACTTGTTATGCGATAAAAAGAACTACTCTTTATCTCTGAATGGTTAAATGTCCACTTATTGTCCTATAAACTCTCTCCGTGGTTAATTACCTTTTGCATCTGCTGATCTGCACGAAAAATTAGTATACCGTTCGCAACAACCTTCTGCCCTTTCGGCATGGCAAGGTCTGCTGTCAGAAAGGAGTAAAGAAAACTAGTTTTGAAACCCCCCCCCACACACACACACAAATATACAGTGCACCTTAATCCACGAGACAATGTAAGGCTAATTTGTTTCCACCCTCCTAAAATTTTAGCTCCTAAAAGATTTTAGGCAGTTTTTAGGCACTTCCTAAAAGTATGTTTGGTTCCACCTCCTAAAAGTGACTAAAGTCAATTAATAAATGGTAAAATGACAAGATGCACCTCTCCCCCACCAACCCGCTACCCCTGTTCCCCTCCACGGCGTTCCCCGAACTGAGCAGAGCCCGTCCGCTGGCTAAATCCCCGACCTCCGCTCCACCATCTTCAAATCGCCGCCTCCCACGGCTTCCTGACCCCCTCCTCTTCCCCCTCGACCACTCCTTGTCCGCTGCCGTAGCTCCTGGCGCCGGGGATGTCAGATCCCGCGACCACCATTGCCGCCGGCCCAAGCTCAGGCGTCGCCGCCGAACACCACCTCCCCGACCTTCTCGTCCCCAACAAGCAGCCAAAACGAGGTCGTGGTGAAGCGGCAGGAGATGGACGGCGGGTGGTGGGAGATGGGCGGCGGCGGCGGGAGTCGGGCGGGAGAGAGAGGGCAATAAATGAGAGGTAGTGGGAGTTCAGATCTGATTTTAGGAGGGGTTGGGGGACTAAAATTTTTGAGGATCCTAAAAGATTTTAGTCACTTTTTAGGAGGAGTGTTTGGCACTTTAGGCAGTTTTTAGTCACTTTTTAGGATATAAGGTTTTAGGTTTTAGGAGGGTGGAAACAGACCGGCCTTAATCCATGCAGTATGACATTAACATTGGAACGTGAATCAAGTACTTTGCAAGTACCTTTTACCATAGTTTGAAACGTTTGCACACGTACGTCTACGTCTGCAAAATATAACACGCATATTTTTCAAGTAAAATAAATTACGGATAATTACAGCACTTGCATACTCAGCTCAA